>NC_040893.2:9059893-9303059 GCF_900634795.4 Betta splendens
TGTGCGCTGGTAAATGTTCGGGCGTCGCTGTAGGTTTGTGTTAACCCAAACACGGATCCCCAGAACCACACTGATAGAAATCCTGTGAAAAGAAGAACCTGCTTTTCACCACCTGACGTGACTTGATGCACTTTTGACCCTGGACTCAGCTTTTGGAAAAACAAAAAAACTTGTAGATTGTGGTCCAGTCCAAGCCTGTTGCTGTTACATCAGATTACATGGATTAAAGCATTACATCAAGTTACATTGCAATGATTCGTGCGTGGTTAAGTTGATTAGTGTGAGTAAGAACAGAGGCTGTTGTCGTCTCTGACACAGTTGCATGTTACGGATTAAAAGGAGCTGCTCTGTAAATGAATGACTCTTCCGTGTCGGTCTCCAGTGGACGTGGCCTCTCTGAAAAGTTCACATTCTGACAGTGATCAGAGAGTTTGAACTAGTTTGGCTTTTTAGCGAGACCCTGAACGCACCTTAGGTGTTTTTCCCTCAAACAACTCAGACTCGACTCAGACCCGACCGTCCGAGTGAAGGAGGCGCCGACGCCGACCAGCAGCATATGGCCTCGCGGTAATTAACACACTCCTCGTTATTGCCAGGAGGCGATGGATTGGCAGCTGTGACTGTACCTGCAGACAGGAAGTGGGGGGGGGGGGTGTAGCTGAAAGCCACCTTCCCCATCCTCGTTCTCTCCATTACACGCCGTCCGTCTCTCTACTCTTTAGTCTCGATCTCTCACCTCAATCAAGTGTTCGGCGGCTGCCGTCAATGGCCGCCCGGTCGCCATGGTAACCCCCAGCGCACAGAACAGCAGGAGCCCGCCGTGGGATGTCTCTCTTTCTGCTCCGCGGCTCCGTCTGCCTGTCTCTCCACTTTAAATATGGGTTCGCTCTCTTTCTCACTTTCAGTTTTTTTTTTTTTTATGGTGTTGTTGTTTTTGCCCAAACACAGACAAGACAATTTCACTTCGTTTCTTCACACCTCCCTCCCCATGTGGTCTTGGATCTCCATCCCTCTCTCTCACTCTCTCTCTCTCCCACCCTTTTGTCTTCTTTATGTGTCACACTGGTTTTTCTCTCTGTGAAATAAAAAAACAAAACAAAACACACAATCCTCCGAGGACGGCGGAACGTCTGCAGTCCCACCTCTCATGTAGTCGCTTGTCCAATGGGAGCGGTTGCCAGTCTCACGCCGAGATAAGACCGTGCAGCTCCTCCATGGGGACAGAATTGCCTTTTGTGGTGCGACATCCTGTAATTCTCCCTTATTATTTGTTTACATCTTGCATCAAACCGTCGTCAGACAAAGGTGTCGCTCCCGGAGGTTTTTAGCATTCAGAGGGGTTTAGGTCAGCGGTGTTTTTCCTTCTGAATGCAATCTCACGCAGTCAGGCCTGCACCGGTTCCGCACAGCCGTTCAGAACCGGAGTGGTGCAGATAGCGGAGCCGCGAACCGCACGCACTCGGACCGTGAACGCCAGCACATCAAAAAAAAAAAGCTGTCGTGGCGCGTGAACAGGATGTAGGTTCTAATGTCAGCTCCTGTTTCACTTCCCGGCGACAAAACAGCTTTTTGAGAAATTACTTTACTCAATTTTGTGTAATGAAGAAAAAGCCGTTATCACTTTTGTCCGGCTTCACCGGCGTGCGTGGCGCGCTAACAAACGTCTTCCCCTGACACGCGGTAATTACCCCGCAAAGTTGTGACGGTCGTAGCGGGAGTTGAACGCTGAGCGCGTTCACCGGGAGGAGAGCGGCTCTAATGAAGGAGCGTGAGAGGTCGTGCAGAGTTTAATAATGAAAGATGAGCGTGGATGCTTTTGCGCCAGGATAATTGGTGCCTTTTTTCAGCCGCGGCGTTTTATTATTTATGCCCCTGCAAAACATTTAAGCTTGAATATTCGGCAGCCGTGTGACATGAAACCCTAACTGCGCACAAACACCCCGAGAGGCTCCGCGCTCGCTGTTATTAAATGTCAGCGTGGAAGCGCTTTATTGCGGAGACGCGTCGACGACCAGGTGCGGGGCGTCTGCGAGGGGGGGGGGGGGGGGGGGGGGAGCGGCGACGGACGCGATTCACGGGGAGTCGCGCGATCGCTCATAACGCAACACGTTCGCTCAATCTACGTATGCGCGCGGCGCCTGATCAGACAGTCCCACGGCTTCAAAATCGGACCCTTCGCTGCCGGAGTGAGGAGCGGGGAGAAGTTCGCCCTGTCCTTCACGAGGGCTTTTCGCTGTGACTTTGATGTAATCAAATTGCACGGCGGCGCCTCGGCCCGCATACTAATGCACCTCCAGAAATTAATTGCTCCGCGGAGAGCCGGCGTCAGATAAGAAAGTGTTGGTCTTATCGAGATGTTGATTGGATCTGTCTTCTGCGGCGCCGGAGCCGGAGTCGCGCCGCGTCTCCGACCCCTGGACTCGACCCACGCTCGCGCCCCCCCTCCCTCCCGTGTTTCTGCTGACCTCCATCTTAACGCGTCTTTGTTCAAACTCTGATGGATGTGTGTCATGTGCCTTTTGTGCCTTTCTCCCACTGACACGCTCTTCTCTTCCTTCCTGTTCCCTCTTATCTTTCGCTCTGCAGGCATCAGAGCTGGGAATGCTGTCTGTGTACTACACTTACATCTTCACCTCTCTGGTAAGGAAACGGGACGCGGTGTGGGTATTCACAGGCAATATTGATTTTTACACCTACACGTCCTCTTAATACCGAGCTGCTGTGGTGTGTAAAAATAGTGCACTTTAATTGGTACCTAGACTGAATGATTGAATGAATAGAGTGATTCAGACAGGAGCTACAGCGGAGGGATTATAGCAGGGCTTCATTACAGCATAATCAGTTTTCTCCCTCATGTGACTACAAATTAGAGACACGCTGAGTACAGTGGCCTCGGCGGCTCCAGCCTCCTCTGGTTAAAGTGCACTTCTGGACTAAACCAATAAACCATAATCACTGTTATTGTAATGGCTGCTGTTGTTTGTGCTGTGTTTCTTTCCTATAATTGTGAACATTTCTTGAAATCGACTGTGGAAAACCTGCCACGCGCCCGTTGAATGAAGCCGGGGTTTCGTTTCGAGGCTGAGTGATGGAGGACCGGCTTCTTTCTTTCTTCCTTTTGCTTCTTTGTGGATAATGTGATGTTTTGTTGCACGTGTGCGATCATTTTCACACACCCAGACTACAGCCTTTTCCCCAATTATTGTATGAAAAGCCGTGACCTATCCTCGCAGCTTTGTTGATAAGATTATTATATATTATAGACATATTAAGGTAATGGGCAGTGATGCATGATGCTCCGCCCACTCCTGCAGTACCAGGTTCAGCTACTGAATTGTTCTCATGCAAATCTGATGACTTATCAAAGCCAGAAATTAGTTGTTTTAAATGTGTGCTGCTTTGAGCAATGTGTTCAGAACTACAGATATTAAGAGCTGCACCTCGTCTTGGAATTTAGAGCAACCGTGTGTTCACCGTGCAAAGATTCACTGTAACCCTTTGAATGACTTCCTACAGTATGTTCACAGTCTTCATGTAACATTCAGTTTGACGCACCAGCTTTACATTGAGGGTTTTTGACAGCCGGAGTGGGAGCGTTGCCTGTTTAAGATGAGTCACCGCCTGTGTTGTCTGCTGACAATCAAAGGGCCCCGAAGCTTCAGGCACAACGTCACTGTGAGATTGTAGATACTGTAGGAGAAAACTTGTTTCAAGTAAGCCGAAGCCAGATAACTGCTCCCTAATGGAAATTAATGAGGTTTGAAACACTTTGCTCTATTAGAGCTATAGCCATGATTCATATCGCACTGATTTATGACTCATTAAGAGTGGGCTGCCGCCATCTTCGTGTTTTCTTTTACAGCCCTTGACTTTGTCACTTCTCCGTTCTTATCCCCCCCCCCCCCCCCCCCCCCGTTTCTTCCGGCGCCGCTGTGCAGGCCTGCTTCAGGCGCTGGCGACGCGTACGTATGCTCCCACCCACCGCCGTCACCGGCGTTTCCTCAAAACTCAGCCATCGCTCAGCGACGGCATCGTCATTAGCTCCAGGTAGCATCATTAAAGCGGCCGTCCGTCTGCCCCCGGCGGCCGGCCGGGACGTAGCTCAGAGGCCGCGTTTGGGAAAAAAAACACGAGTAGTTTCCGTGATGATTAATTCATCCTGTTTATTGTGTTTAGTTTTGTGCTCCGCTGCTTGTGCATCTTGCTCAGAGTGCACGCATGTGTAAATACATCTAGTACCACAGTGATACACTGATACATTGAATCCCTGCCTGAAGAACACTGTGTCACGTCATGGGACTGTTCAAAGCAGAGAATCCAAAACATCTTCCACACAAGTCACTCAGAGGCGTCAGGATTAAAGCAGGATGTAATTATGATACGTGTTGCGTCTTTAATGTTGGATCAAATGAAACCAATATTATTGACTCATAAGGATAAAGTACGAAGAAATGGGAGTTAAGACATTTGCAGAACCAGCCTCTTCGCAGTGAGAGAAGCTTAGTTTAACATAACCTGCAAAATAACTGTCTGTTCGTCTAAACCGTTGCCGTGCTTCATCTATTCGTTACGTGCGCTTCTAAGTATCTGCACGTGTTCATCGCTGTGTGCGCACAGCAGGTGTTCCCCCCTGAGGGCAGTGGGTGATTCTGTCCAGATAGTTCCATTATCTCAGGAAGCAAATAGTATTTCTCAAGTCCATTTAAAGGTTATTCCCATCACATGCTTGCGCACCTCGACCCCCGAACGCTTCTTCATCATCAAAGTGTGAAATAATACCCACACTCCTTCCAGAGAGTCCAGTTAATGAGCAAGGGCCACTGTATATGGGACAACGCTGTGGGAGAGGAATACGTCTGCACATATGTTTTAAGATGCATTTAAATATTTATATAAACTAACTCAACATGTTCCCATTTTAAAAAGCTGATGTTGGCTAATGCCCCTCTGTGTATTTATGGGGTGTTGTTGTAGGTTTGCTGCAACATGATTTAGTTGTTTCTGTATATTTAGGCCTCATGACTTTCAGACATGTGCTCATATCTATTTATCCGACAGCACCTGGAATATAACACACAAAACTGAATGCAGCAGAAACTTTTCTATTGATTTGCTTGTCTTTTGGCATATATGAAATGTGATTTCCTGCATAGCGCCAGCAGTTGGGTTGTGAGTCAACACGCCCAGGTCTGAGTTCATGGCTCCATTTCAGAGGAGGTCTTTCGTGCATTGGGAGAACCTGCCATAGACCCAGAGCGTGCAGGATACTGTGCACCGGATGCAAAGCCATCTGCTCGTGGATAGAAACCCAGGCTCAGGGTAACGCGCCGCCCGTTCCCTGGCTGAATAATGAGACGCATTCAGCTTTAGTGCATGCACAAAAAAAAACAGTTGCTAAGATCTATCACACGTGAACATTCCACGTTCTTCCTGTTAGAAATCTTTTCTGAAGAGCTTAAGCTGCATCTGGTGATGATCAATCATGTAGCGTTTATAAGAACGATGATATACGCCAGGATTCCCTGAGAAAACCATGCAGGATTAACTATTCATGTCCTGGACTGGATCGGAGCCTTTTAGCTAACATCATTCCTACTGATGCAAAACATCTTTCTATAATTGATCCCTTTCGGAAATACATTACAGATTACAAAGACCATAAACCTAAATTATTCCTAATTCCCATCCTGTTATGTGCATCTGCTCTCTCTCCTCTCCTGTGTCTGCCTTGTGTCTCTCTTATTTTCTCCAACTATTTCCTCCTTGTGTCTCCCTCCTCTGCTGACACTTCATTTATCTCTGGTCCTGACATCCCTGACTAACGATCTGCCAGACTGCTCCCCTGCCTAATCTGTTTCCCCTGAATCATCTCAAGATGCTCATCAACGTCCTCACACAGCTCCCCGTCTACAGTCGGGCTCTTTGTCATGCCCACTTATGGATTTCACTCGTCTCCATTTTTTGGTTTTATTTAGTTTTTTTCTGTTTTAGCTTTGGTTATTAATGTAGTTGGATAAATAAGGGGAAAGGGGAATAAGGAAGAGGAGACAGACCTCACTGGGTTTGTGCTGTAGTGGATGCAGCCTGGTGTTGCTTGCACGGTGTGTATGTGCGGGACAGTGTGTGCGTGGTGCTGTCTGTGTGAAGAGCGATCAGGGGAAGGAGCGTCCCTTCGCTGACCATCATTACAGCTGATGATCCTCAACTGGATGGAGTCTGATTCGGTTTGGTTTGCTCGACTCCTCATTTAAAAACTCTCTAATTCACCCCATAGCTCGACACCTTTGATCTGCTCCTCAGTATCTGGTAAAAAAGTCGCATGGAGTCGAAGGCACTGATCAGTTCCAGCAGCCAGTTATAAAGAAGAAAAGAAGCAGAAATGAGCAAATGGGCCTTTAAACAAAAACTGGAACAAAATTGTTTATACCGCTTGTGTGCTCAGCGCTGGTTGATTTCTCTCTCTCTCCTATTAAGTCTAGTAAATAGCAGCTGTTAATACCCGGCGCTTTAATTGTAAGTTCTAATAGAAATCTTGACCCGGGGGTCACAGCGAGAAGAGAGATTAAAACTAAAAACCATTCTGTGGACGAGTAAAGAAACTGAACAGCTCCGCTGGGCTTTTCTGCAGCTTCCCTCCGTTTAAACCCATAGTTTCAGTGGAGCAGCCGTACGGCATCAGTGAACACATGTCTGCTGTAACAATCAACACAACAACAGACACACACACACACACACACACACACACACACACACACACACACACACACACACACACACACACACACACACACACACATTAAGTGATTTGTATCCTGTGATCCAAACTACTCAGCAGGATTGAATGAATCACATCAAGGCGGCAGCGGCTCGTCTCGGGGTGACACGGTGCCTAATGTCATTTGAAGGTTAGGTGGGCACCGGATCGGATGGAGCAGCTCCTAGCGTGGGACACGTTGGCTTCGCGATGTCATTTTTAGTCTTGATGATGACACGCGGGCTCATTTCGGCTCTCTCTCTTTCTCACACACACACACGTCCACAGGAAACACTCAAGAAGACACTTGGGCACTCAGCGTCAGATGACACATTAGCTCTGTGCGACGCGGGGGCCATCAGCCCCCCCCCCACGTGTTTGTTTTCTTCTTCATGTTCCATTTCCCCTCCGCACACTCGTGATCCCTCTTGTCACCGCAGTCATTGTCATGCAACCGTGGCTCCAGAGCTGCCAACACTGCGCGACTGCACACACACACACACACACGCACACACACACACACACACACACACACACACACAAATACGATGAAACTCAAATAAAGTCATGTTCATGCTCAACCACATCTTGTCATAACATTTTGTCTGTCTGTCTGTCCTCACTGTGGATCTTCAATCTTTACATAAAACAGAGAACCTGCCAACAATAGAACTCAGTCCCAATAGAAACTCACTCAATAAAAGCCAGTTAACTCTCACCTTCTCCTCCTAATAGTTGGAGGTGACTGTCATACTTGTACAGCTGCATGGTGAGGGCTCGTATTCGCTGGTCGATCTCTGTGCGACACCTCTGTGCTCTCCACCGTTTGTTCTGGGCCGTGCGGGGTTCGGGCCTGACGTGCTCCGTGCCCCTAATTACTATTCCCAACGCTGTCGCGTGATAAAATGCTTTCATGTGCCACCAAAGGCCCGACCAGACCTGCGCAAACGACGTTTTCTAATTTTCACTCTGTCTCCGCTAGTTTGGCGAAGCACGTGTCACTCTTTGCAACTCGGCGCGAGTGGAGAATAAATAAATGTTGCACTCAGTAGGTTCAGCTCCTCTTACTGCTACTCGCACTCCCATTCATTTCTCTCTGGGTGTGTCTGGTCTTGATAGCGGCATCGCCCTCCTGATGCAGAATTCAATTTCACAACTTCATTGTTCTGACTTGGTGAGTTCATATATAGATGGAGCATTCCTCTAAAAAAATGACAAAATACTATAAAAAATAAATAAAACCGCTTTGCATCAACCTTGGCTTCCATCTCCGGTGTGCACAGGAGAAAAAACGCGTGTTGTCAGTCAAACTGCTTTAGAGTGAAGCCACTGTGACTGTGAAAATGATTGGGATTTAATTAATTCCCATCCACGGCTTATGTAAAGTTCATATTTCCCTGTTTAGACACAGAGTTTGAGAATCAATCAACTGAGTAATAGAAAAGGTAATAGGCTACGTGGGTGGCGATAATGGAGAGCCGCATCCAGCCAGAATTTAAACTATGTCATTATTATGTTGCAACAGGTGTCTTTTACCTGTTAACGTCTGATATTCCAACTCGCCCCAGTGGGAGTGACGGTTATTGTGTGGAGGCGCAGCTGCTGTGGAGCGCTGCCACAGGGACGCGTGGGTCTGAACCAACCTGCTCCTTGGATTTTCTTGCATCTGGAGTCGTACGTGACACAAAAAGTGCGGCTTTACTGTGGGCAGAAGTCAGGGCCTTTAATTAAAACAGTGCCTCCCTATGGATTGTGAGCATCCTGACTGTTGTGTGAGGTGTAGGTGGCTTTTTGTGCCTCGGCTCCTGACCCCGTGTTCTACTGGCAGCAGTTTGTCCTTACACATGATGGAAGCTCGCTAATAACCTGAGCGTGCGCACAGTGGAACTTGGGTTTTCATGTTATACAGTAATAGTTTCTTGGTGTAAAACAGGAGGAAGACAAACTTGTGTACGGTTTTGACATGCATGACTTAATTGAGTCTTCTCATCAGCTCATTATGCTCCGTATCTGATCGAATGGCACAGAGGGCCTCGTTCATGTCCTAATCTTTTATGAGTTGCTTTACTGCATTATCTGTCTCTGCCAGGGTGTAGTCTGCAATAATGCAGCTAATGTACAGGGTCAAATTATCGTTTGATGCACAGATATAGCACATATTGCAAACTGTGTGTGTGCTCCATTAAATTCTGCCAACACCTAAGTGTTCAGTGGTAAATCATCACTTCCTTCAGCCTTAAATGCAGATGCAGAATACTTTGGTCACTCAGCTCAAGCAAGTAAAACGACTTTGACTCACACAGAGAAAGATGACACACACCAAAACAGCTTTGCCATTCACATCAGCATCCACAAAGGGCATCCATTAATCATTTATGGCCAATTGTGAAGGTTAACAGGTCGGGACACGAGGTCCGTGCGCGCTCCAGAGATGATGAAGTGATTGGGATTCGTTAGGAAGAAGCTGAGAGCGCGTCCAGAGATTCATGGAAAGCAGAGCCTGCTGAGAATAACAGCGTCAGTGTTAGACGCCCGCCGTGGTTAAAATGCAAGTC
This sequence comes from Betta splendens, assembly GCF_900634795.4. Lineage (NCBI taxonomy): Eukaryota > Metazoa > Chordata > Actinopteri > Anabantiformes > Osphronemidae > Betta > Betta splendens. The sequence continues at coordinate 9,069,203 of NC_040893.2, forward strand.
AGGCCCTGTTGGTCTTATCACCTTAGCACAACTTCCCAACGCTATTAAAACACTCTTCACTCCGGTGACTATAAGATCCTGAAGACCTGAAGTCGGGCCTCTTCTCCCTTTATCTTCGCACGCTCGCCTGACGGCGGCTGCCTGTTTGCGTGGATGGAGGCAAAGCGCTCGGTGCAGCGTTCCAGCTTCCAGCGCCCTGACGTCAGGGTGCGCGAGGCGCCGCGGCGGATCGATCGCTCCGTGTCGGCCCTATTACCTGCGGCTCTGCCTCCCGGATGACTCAGTGTTGACAGTGGTATTACGGCCTATTATCTTCCAAATCTCGGGGCTTGAGTCGCAGCTTCACTGCGAGGTTTGAAATTGCCAGCTGACCTCACACACGGCTTCCTGTCTGTGCTGTGGACGCTTCCTCCGCACAGCCAGCTCTACTCTTGTTCCTTGGTCTGGTTTCTCCTCTTCCACCATCACCCGTCTCTGACCTGCTGTTTGTATATGCTGGAAACCTGCCAACACCATAATACTTCATCCTTTCCTCCCTTTTCACCCCCATTTACCCTCATTTCATGCCTCCTTAACTACCCAACAAAATGTGTTTACTTCAGCATTGTACTCGGATTTTTAAACCCATATGTGACTCGTTTATGCCGAGGATTTCCGCGCCGACCGCCCCAATAAGGCGAAAGTGATATTTGGAGCAAAACACACCGTGTAATGTGCGACTCTTTGGCTGTTTTAATCAGGCTAATAGAGCATTTATTTTGATGAAAGGAAAAACCGTCGTCTCTTCCTGATTATCACCGGGCCACAGACAAAGTGGCGCAGACAGCGAGCGCTCCATCGAGCTGATTGCTGAGCCGTCGGTGTGCACTCAGGATTAGCAGGTGGATTTTGAAATGAGCTGTTTGTGTCTGTGTGGTTGTCGCTTTGATGTGTCGTTCGGGAAAAAGGCGGATTCTTGATAAAACACAACGGCGTCTTCAGATCTTTAAGGATCTTTTGACAATGGGACGTCGATTGCGATTGCGTGAGCTGTAAAGTTCATATGGTTCTGGTGCAGGTGGTGTGTGTTGCTGTATAACAATACGAGCGCGTCTCCCTGACAGATGGCTTTAATTTCAGTATTTTAGGCTGTTTATGATGGCTGTGTGTACTGTATGCTTAACGGCTTTCATCCCCATCACAATGTAGAACACCCCGCTGATCCAATTAAATTGGATGCAGAATTGGCCGCATTTCTGACTGCGCCGAGAGCAGCGGCAGCGCCGGGAATTTATGGGAGAGCGCTCGCCTCCGTTCTCCGAGGACGGAACCGAGCAGATGAAGATCGAGAGGAAACCTGAAGGACAGCTCGTTCGAACAATAAACCGAGTTAACCGATCGTTCAGACCTGCGTTACAGGAGCGAAGATGTGACGTCACAGGACAGAAAACGAAGCGAGGGCTGAGAACAAAACGCTTTTTCCGAAAACAAAATGGCAGCAGGGCGGCGGCGCCCCCCCCCTACGGTCCGAACACCACAGTGAGCTCGTGTCACCGTGGATTCCCCAGCGCCGGAGCTGAGCCGGTCGGCCCGCATTAACTCTGGGCCGAGTTTGTTTTGACCAGGGAGCCTTAAAATGCTGCCAGACGTCCTCTTTGTGCCTCGCTCTCACGCCGGATTTGCTTAACCCCCCGAAAGAAAGAAATGTGGCCAAATAATCAGACGCTGAACCTGAACGCGTGGAGTTGCGCGGGCGATGACCTTTGCGTGTGATCTTCTCCCTCTGTGTGGCTTTACATCTCGTCCCAGAGCGGCGGGAGAAAAACTCTAATGGCCGACTCGTAGCGCTGCTTGATGATTGCCGCCATTGTACAGTAATTCACCCACTCACACACTGACACTGGAGCCTCAGAGGCCCCACGAATGCTTGCTGTGTCCCCTCTAAATAATGTGAAGTGTGACTGCTACGCTTTTCAAGTTAAATAAACATTAATAAGTAGTTTGAAGATTTGCTTTGCCTTCAAAGCCCCTGTTTTCTTGTTTGCAATTTCCTCGGCTGTTCAGCGTTCAGCTCTGAGGTTCCTTCATAAAATACTGCAGGGACTCAACTGAATAGCTTCCTGGAAACGAGACGCTGCTTCAGATTCCAAACATATGCTAGCGTCTGCAATATTCATAGTGCTTCTGGCCTCCACCAGCCTACGAATTACTCTGGGCCTAAGGTCTTTGCCTCACAAATAGACTGGGGCCGCTGCAGGTCAGACGTAATTCTATGAATAATGTAATAAAATTGGTCATTTGTTTCCGACGCTCAGGAGAAAAGCTGGCAGATTGTGGTGTTGGATGATATAAACAAACAAGGAAGGGGAAGCAAGCAAAGCTGATGCACGGTTGAGACGAGAGGCACACTGGGCTGAGATGTATTGTGTCATCGTTTAATGGCCATCCCAGTGCAGGAGGCAGGTGGCCTGCTGGGAGTGATGGACTGGAAGTGACAGGTTAGTGACCAGTGCCAGAGGGACGATTGGTTCCAATCACAGCAAACACAGCAGAGTAAGTGTCCGGACAGAACGAGCCTCGTGTCCAGCTACATCCACGACCGTGGTGTGGAATCGAATGAAGAGACGAGATGATTCATTAATCATTTAACCAGTTTCTCTACTGCATCCCTGGGTCATAACAGGTTTGCAGGCCTAACATTCTTTAATTCGCCCCTCTCCCCCATCTCACGCTCACTGAGAACACTGTAATTAAGAAGCTGCAGGAGGCTTTAGAGCTCAACCTGAATGATACAAGCATGAAATGACTTTTTTTTTTCTTTTTGCCAAAACTCTGCATGAACATTTGAGCTATTAGAGACTAATCAGTGGTGCCACCGGAAACTGATTTCATTAGAAAGTAGATGTTGCCTGCAGGCTTCAGTCCATCCATGCATCCATCCATGCATCCATCCATGCATCCATCCATGCATCCATGCATCCATCCATCCATCCATCCATCCATCCATCCATCCATCCATCCATCCATCCATCCATCCATCCATCCAACCATCCATCCATCCATCCATCCATCCATCCATCCATCTATCCATGCATCCATCCATCCATCCATCCATCCATCCATCCATCCATCCATCCATGCATCCATCCATTCATTCATTCATCCATCCATTCATCCGTGGCTTTGCTGGAGCCAGTCTTAGCTGAGAGGCAGAGTTGGATGTATAGTGTCAATAATTAGTATTTTATCTTCAGAAAGATCAATATGCAATTTTGCAGAAACTGTAACTCAATCATAGGCTACTGGAGGGTGTCAGTTCCCTCACTTTGCTGCTTTGCCAGATAAGAAAGCAGAGATGATTTGTCCTTCTTGTTAAATCATCACTGATGATTATCGCCTCCTGACTGTCTTCTGTCCTCATCCAGGACAAATTCACAGAGCGAAAATAATGTCTTTACCACCGTGATGATTGAGGAAACTGAGGAAATCTCTTTATAACGGCCTAATTTACATTTGCTCAAAAACACTGGATTTGCTCTGGATGCGTCGAAACCAATTCCTGGCTAAGGTAGTTGGCATAGCAATAAATAAAACAACATACTGTAATGTATTATAGTGTTTCAGCTTGAGTCACTGCTCCCAAGCGAGAGAAAATCTATTCACTCACTCACTCATTAATCTTCTGAAGCGCTTTCTCCTCTGTGTTGTAGAGGTGGGGTTCACCCCGGACAGGTCACCGGTTCATCACAGGAAACCACCCACTCCACACTTAAAGGAAGGGGCCACTGTCCGAACATTTATGTCTGACTGGGAGCCAGAACATTGCACGTCTGATCCTCAATGCTCATTTGATTCACACACTGCAGATACAGTAGTGATAGTGAGTCACCAGACGCGCAGCTCGTGCTAATTGATATGACTCATTTGACATCCGCCGACGTCCGATCCAAATGTCAAAAGTCCATTCATGCCGGAGCTGCTCAAACCAGCAGAATGAGTCAACCGCAATGACACGAGCCTCCTTCAGTCAGTCACGATGTGGTCCAAGCAGAAGCCGAAGTCTAATGCTGGATCACCAGGAGGCGCCTGGTTCAGACCCAGGATGCTGTTCCCGGTCGTGTGTTTTCAGACGGGAGGGAGGGAGGGCGGAGCCGCAGTTTCTGCTCGGCCGGATCGGGGCCCGGCTGCTGATTGATCTCCAGGTGACAGCCGGTGTCGGGGGCCCTCGGCTGGCCTGTCACCACCCCCCCCCCCCCCACCCTCGCTCCGGCTCAAACTCTCATCTATGCCCTGTCGCTCCCTCTTTCTCCCCCCCCTCTTTTTTTATTTTATTTTAGGCTCTCGGTCGTGTCAACTAATCTCTCACCCTCTCCTTCTCATCTCCCAGCCCTTCCTCCCCCTTCCTCACCCTCGTCATCATTCTCCTATGCCCTTTTCACCCCTTCAGTGGCGACAGTCGGTTCCTCCACCGCTCTCTCCATCGCTGCCTTTTTGTTACTGCCCGCTTCGCACCACCTACTTCGCATGCGAGGGAGCGTAATTGCCCGCGTGGAGGGATTTTGCCGGGCGCTTCTGTACTTCCACGTGTGCCTCTTCCTTCAGACTCGCCCCGCGGTTATTTTCGTGACCCTCGCTCTTCGGCGAGCTCGCGGGCACACGGAACCTGCGTAACCGGGGCAACGCGCGTGCACGGCCGCTCCACAGTTTGTGTGTGCGTGCGTGCGCTCGCTCACTGCATACATAGAGGCACCCTTGAGGGGCACGCTTAATGATAGGCTCGTTTGCACAGCTCTGCCTCTAATGATCTATTAAAGTACACTTAGCCAGTAATTATATGGCCAGTCCCAAAAGGCTTACAAGGCCCCACAAGGGATAAAAACACAAGCAGTATCAACAAAAAGCCCAGAGAGTTCATCTGCGGTCTTTACATTTATGATAAAACCAAATAAACAGAGGATGTTGTCAAATCAGATTTTTTCACCTGGCATCTCAGTTAAAACAGCGGCGCGCTCCTTAATCCCTCTCCCCTCTTGATCTAGACTCATGCTGCATGTTCAGTTCCAGGGCTGCAATTAAATCCCCTGCTACTGTTCAAGCAGCTCTATTCAAAAGGAAAATGCTCAATCAAGAGAGCCGCGTATCAGTTTTTTGCTGAATAATGTTTCTCATACTCAACAGCGCAGCCATTAGATCATTATCCCAGTCATTAGGAGACGCGACGCCGAAACGCCGCTATAACAGCACTCAGACTTTCTAATGTGGAGAAATGATTATTTCTAATCAGGAAAGAACATAATAAACGTGTCTTACACTTGTTTTTCCACCTCAATTAAGATGATGCTTGGAAATAAAACTATTGCTTTTCCATTATGCAGCATTTTGCTGTTGAATGTCTTTAGTTTGGTGGTTTGGAGGTTTTGGGGTTGGTGCATTTGCTGGTGGAGGCCAGTTTACAGTAGGTGCTCATGCTTTTAGGACGACAGAGTGTGAGAGGCCAGTTTCTCCAAGGAAGAATCTGATCCAAGGTTTGTGATTTAGGTCCACATAGGGTTAACATTCCTTCAGATACACGTAATATATACAGACTTTACACCCTTGAACCATGAATCTACATACAGTACAGTATGTTAACACCTCGCATGAGATGCCTGCATAGCTACATGTGTAGGTTTCCCTGGTTCCTGGTCGGCGTTGCGTTGGGGATGATGAGCCTCCCACACACGGTCGATGCCTCCTGCGTCGACGCAGTCCCTCCTCTGGTGTCTGCACGCTGGAGTGACTCATGCTTGATCTCCCTTTGGTCTAAGAGCTTTTTCCACCTTCCTCCTTATCAGTTATTTAATTCGCTGACCTATTCACTCTTTTTGTCTGAAGGTCCATTATCTGATTTGCCTAATCCGCTCCCATCCATTTTCCTCTTACAGATGAAAAAGGACAGTTTTTTTTTTTTCTGTTGTTTTTCATTTTTCCATCGCAGCCCAGAAGTGTAAGCTTTGATATCTCCGGGAGCCAATCAAGCTTTCTCTTTGCTTCTGGTTTTTTGATGTGTGTTTTTTAATAAGATGTTGACCTGACCCTCCGGGCTGAAACCACACGCGAGGCGGGTTTTTACAGAGCAGGAAAGTCTGTCTTTTACCACCTTCATCAACATAACAGATTAGTTCTTCCCTTTTAGTGCTTTATGCAGCACATCTAATTATTTCAATTCATTTTCCCTCACACTTAAATCAACCTCAGTCCCTGCTCCATCACCTTCCTGCCCTTCAACTTCTTATTTTCAGCCTCAGTGACACATAGACAGATAGTTACACTGGGCCTGGTCTGGCTGTCATAACCTAGATGGCACGAATTGTCTGCCAGGCAAAGGCTACCACCTGAGGGGGGACTCAAAGGGCTTCTGACACCTCCATTAACCTTCAGACGACGTCCGTCCCCTGTCACAGCTCCACCTCCTCTCTTTACTCCCTTTTCGCATCCCTGTCTCCCCCGGCTCCCGTCTACTGTTCCCCGGGGGGAGGGAAACGAGCTCGTCCCAAGAGCAAAGGAGCCAAATAGCAAATACCTGCATTTCATTCCTCCCTTCAACCTGGAGCATTTCAATATGCCATGGATTTCTATCTCACTTCCTCAATTATCTATCTGTCCGTGCCCCCCCCCCCCCCCCCCCCCACACATTTCCTGCCTCCAGTCTGTCTATGCCCCCCTCTCTCTCCCTCACCCTCTCTCTCTCTCTCTCTCTCTCTCTCTCTCTCTCTCTCTCTCTCGCCCCATAGCATTGCAACCCAGTTTTTATACGCTGACCTGTATGTCAGAAAATGCCTGTGGCCACTGTGTGATGTTTGTGTAGTGGTGTGTAGCTGAATAATGAGAATGAGCCAATCGTTGCAGCATTTTCACGTCAATAAATAAACTGGATTATTGGGAAATGAAACTGAGTGAGACAGATTATATTTGATACAAATGTGGCTACTACTGACAAACGCTGAATATATCATTCACCGCCGCCGTGGTGGTTCAGCTGCACCATAAGCCGACAGCATTCATCTAATCACGGTGCCTGTCTCCCCCCCTCTCTCTCTCGCTCTCTCTCTCTGTCATCTCGCCCCTCAGGAATTCTCCTTACTACGACTGGATGATGTGGTGGACCAACGAGTCAACATTGTCGGATTTTCAGTCTTCAACAAAACTCATCCTTTCTTCCAGGATTTTGTGCTAAGCCTGAATCGCTCCTGGCAAGAGAACTGTGACCATGCGCCCTTTGCTGGAACCCCAGTTAGTGCAACGCAACACACACACACACACACACACACACGCACGCACGCACGCACGCACGCACGCACGCACACACACACACGAATAATGAATGAAGCATTTGTTTTACTCAGCAAGTACTAACAGGCCGTACTCTACCCAGGCATCACTCCTCTACGCTGCTGAATCTCACAATCAGCCACTAAAGTCAGTTGCACACAACAAATATATAAGGATGCCATTTATCCAGTTAAGTGCTATAATTGCAGGTGTTGCTGAAGGCAGTTGTTATTTCCCAGGCAGCTCATTAGCAGCCTTCTGCACCCTCCTTATTGCATTTCTAATGGCATCTTCCTCGTTAAACGGGCTTCAGAGAAACGCGAACGAGAGCACCCCCCCCCCCCCCTACCCCCCCTCCTCCGTCACAGCGTCCACCTCAACCCACCCACCGCTCGTGCCCCACAGCGCCTCGTGCTCGCCGGTTCAAACGCTTCGCTCCGCAACATTTCAATGGGTGACTTCTAAACGGCGAGTAACGATCGCTGATAAACGACTAAAGACTCGCGAGTGCGCAGAGCCGCGAGGAGCCGTTCGCGTGGGCGTCGCGCTGGCTTGCGGGTGCTTTTCATGCGAGGGAGGCCGTGCGACGGCGGCGGCCGCGCGCTCGCGTCGCGACCTTCACCCCTCGCTTTACGAGCGAGGCCCTGTCTCCAGCAGAAGGCTTCGGCGGATAAAGTCTCGTAAATGACCTGCGTAAATGCGATGAGCGCTATCTATGTGCAAATGACTCTTGTTTATGAGAGCAACATTTACAAGGATTATCTGACACTCCAATCATCCGTCCCAAGGCTAAGCACTCTCACCAATTTATCTACAAGTATCACTTGTAAAAATTGGGAGAATAACGAGACCAACACCAGCGACTCTTACACTGAATTTTTTAACGGTGTACATATAAACACACGTATATACAAATATAAATATATAATTAGATGATTAGAACAGGTGTAATAACAATCCACAACACCAATAAAACCCATGCAAACTGCTGTTGTGGCAAATCTTCGTCGTCTTCAGGGTTTTTATACCAAAAACTCAATTAATGAATAGCGTCTCTTCACGTTTGAAGTTAAGATAATATGAAATGACTCCAATAAGCTGGATAGGAAACAGGTTGAGAACTCTGAACACGCCGTGAAAATATCTTTGTGGGGTTTTTTTTGCCTCCATAACAGGTTTATGTTGCAGATATTTCTGAGCGCGTGGCAATTAGGACTCGTGACTAATTCACTAATAGCTAGAGAGAATACAGACTGATGACAGCGAAGCATGAAAGCAACCCTTTTAGACATGCCCACGATAATGCGCTGCCGTTGTATTAACAGTAATTAGGTCTGCAGACGCCGTTACCGAGGGCTCCGCGTCCTTTTTCTGCGCGGTGTAATGCGTCCGTAGGTGAAGACGAGTCCACGATCACAGGCGTTTACATACAGTAACAGAGCACACGCTGCGGACGCTCCGTGGGTGAATTCAGCGGAGGCGACGGCCTCGCGGGAGGCGTCACGCTGCCTGTAAATACCTCGGTGTTCTCTGGTGATATTTATACGTTCAAATGAGCATCGGGCGGAGTAGCTGCACGGATCCATGCGCAGTCCTTGTCCTTTATGTGTGGCCGCAACGCAGCAGGTGCGCTAACGCTACACAAGACGTGGGTTTGGGGTTGTTTTGTCTGTGACAGAACATCAAACCAAACCACAGGCGAGACGGTTCGAGACGCAGCCTGGTTTATTATCCTCTATTTATTTATTTATTGTGGCGCACAGATCGCTTACACGTGCAATGGAGGAGCTGGAGATCGCCGCGGGTCGTCTGTGTTTATGAAAAACTGTCAAAACAGCATCTGCCGAGCGGGATAAAATCTACCTTTAATAGCGTCAGATACTGATGCGCGTGGAGTCCAGATAGCCCGTCGATCCCTTTTATTATGAAGCCGCGGCGTGATTGCGCGCGGCGGCTTATTATCAGGGTTATCAGCTGCGGGCCAACGGCTCTCGAGCCAAAACCACGCGCTTTCCAAATTGGGCCCCGACGAGCAAACTTTCTCCAGCGTCTGGAAACGACCCCAGCGCAGGGGACCCGGACCCGCTCCAGTATACGACTCCTCTAACATTAACTGTCTGACCCTATAGGTGCTCAAAATGCTAACAGAGAAAAATAACGAGCAAAAGTAGAGGTAGCATAAAAGGGAAGGACTTTAAGAGTATAATAAAGATGAGTAAATGCCATGACATTATTGGCTTCACATTTCAGGTTATAGTGGAAAAAGCAGGATGTGCCTTGAAATTGCTGCCGTACATTATGTTTTTCGCAGAACAGCGCAGCGCTGATTTATCAGTTTGACTTTGCCTCCTCCCATCACCCAGAGGAGGGTTCATGTCAAAGCTAAGCTGAACTGACGTGGTTGTAAAGGCTGTGGGGGGTGGAGGGGTCTGTGTTTGTCCACCAAATTGCTTTTAATGTGTCCAATCCGCTGATTAAGTTCGCCAATTCAAGGTTATAATGCATCACAGGGAAATGGCCCATTGTAGTTGTGTTTGAGCGGCCACCGTCTCTCTCTCCTGGGCCTCCATCGGTGCCCAGGGACCCGGACCTGCCCCCACCTTTTAATGCGGGGGGATCATGCATTTTAATCAAATGTACATAGCAGGATGCGGCGCGAGCGACGGCGATGAGGCTGTTTGTACAGGAGAGATGAGAGGGAAAAGCTGCCTCTCCCACTGTTTTCTGGCTCCGACTGAAAGAGGCATGCAGTAATTGGAATGGTCGGGGTGCGGCGGTTTCACGGGGGATAAGAGGAGGCAGGACAGAGTCTCTCCAGTAGACGGAGAGAGGGATCTGTTTTTCAGTGCTGTCAGCAGATCAGAGTCTTTCTAATGATCTAATAGAATAATCTCACTGTCACTCCGGGGATGGGTTAACCCCTCGCTGACCGCTCAGCGCCGACACGTGTGTGTGAGTTTGGAGTTCTTGCAGGTGTGTGTGTGTGTGTGTGTGTGTGTGTGTGTGTGTGTGTGTGTGTGTGTGTGTGTGTGTGTGTGTGTGTGTGTGTGTGCGTGTGGGTGAGATGCGTTCACCTTCTTCTCCTCCTCTCCCTCTGCAGCTCTCCTCCGCTCTGCTCTTTGATGCAGTGTACGCAGTAGTGGCGGCAGTCCAGGAGTTGAACCGCAGCCAGAACGTCGGCGCCACTCAGCTCTCCTGCAAGTCCTCCAAGATCTGGGAGCACGGCACCAGCCTGATGAATTACCTGAGGATGGTAAGACTGCCTCCACCGGGCCAACGCAGGGCGAGAAAGCACAGATGTCTTTAATGTATAGTAAACATGAAGCACTGGGTTAGTTTAAAGGGGGGAAACAAGCTGCAGAATCTCCTCAAACCTGGTCATTAGATCCATCTGAGACCATGAACATGCTGGGATCTGCCTGAAATACAGATTATTACATGGACGTGTCACAGAACTACGCCTTTACTATCTGGCGTCATTTAATTAAAGCCATTTCGTGCCTGAAGCCTTGACGCACGCTAATTAATATCTTGTTTGTTTAACAACAGCTTCGGCCACGAGCAGCGGCCTCCTGGTTGTAATAGTAGAATATCGGAATCTGCTTAGCTCCTCTCAGTCTTTGTGCTAAGCATCATATGTAAAGCAAATAAATCAAATAAATTTTTCTAATGTCTTTATTCTATTTTGCTGGTGTTTCAGAGTGAGAGGAGGGAAGAGCGGGATTAATTAAAGAGTGTCACATAGGCAGCCTGTTGATATCTTCATTATCGCTCCCCTTCTGTATTTTAATTAGTTATTCTATAGCCAAGATGTGTTCACTGACAGCAGATAATAACGGGGCGCCTGCGTTCCTTTAAAGCTGTACTCCCTTTTCACGGGGTCAGTTTATCTGGCGTCTGCGTTACCGACACAATGGAGGAGCTGAGATAAAACTGGGCTGGCAGCGAATACAATGTGTTTTTCCTAATAGGGAGGAATCGCTCTAAGTGATTGGACTATCGAACACTTAAATGTGACACTTGTTCGATATCAAACAGTTTGTATTCCCCGCTCACTGACTAAGGACATTACTGATAGCGCCTCTACTTTGCAGCAAATTGAAGACATTACCGTCCTTATTGTCTTCACGTTATTGTTACCAATTTGGCATATTTCAAGCCGGTTTGCCCCGGAGCTGTATCCGTAGGAGGCGGCGGGTTCTGATGGACGACCTCTAACGCGCCGCCGTCTCTGCGTTGCATAGGTAGAGCTGGAAGGTCTAACGGGCCACATCGAGTTCAACAGCAAGGGCCAGCGGTCCAACTACGCGCTGAGGATCATGCAGAACAGCAAGGATGGCTTAAGGCAGGTAAAGTAACCCCCACCCCCCCACCCCCGGGTCCTACAAACACGTGCAGTGGAAGCATTAAGCCCATGTGATTGGTTCGGGGGGAATTTGCATATAAATAGCGTGGTATTTCTGAGGTGACCCGCGCTAATACACCCATTTTCTGTTCAGATAGACTTTGGCCGTAATATAATTGTTATTGCTGAACACAAAGCACTCCAGCGCAGCGCTGATCCCAGTAGGCCACTACTTCTGGCAAATGTTGCACTCGCCTTTATGGCGGCGATGTAACCCGAGCTGCATCGTACAGCAGGGAGCCGTGGAAACACTTTCTCACTGATACCTTTCGGTGCAAATAATCCCCAATATCCTACTGTACTAGCGCAGTGTCAGTGTACCCGAGGACGAAATTAAATATTGAAGACGCCCCTTTGAGGGCTCAAAGAAACATGCTTTTATGGATAATAACAGCTTCTCGGCTATTATGCTGTTTTTACAGATGTGTCGGTCCTCGTGGACCTTGCTCGTGTTAGGTTGATAGCTAAGGCTGTGATTACTGGAATTAAAGAGGCATTAGGAGTATTTTACTGTCTGGTGTTACAGAGAAGATGACATTTAGAGTTTGTACCCGAAACCCATCCTTGAGGGACTCCAGCCTCTATTGAAACCAGCACAAAGGGGAAAATAGACAGATGCAGGTCATCTACAAACAAAAAATCATCCCAAGGCCCATTTGATCAGTCGCTATCAAAATCATGAAAGTCTCATTTATTGATCTCCTAATGAAGCTGCAGTGGTCGGGTCCTGCCACCGAACGCCGTTCCATCCATCAGCAGCATCTTCGAACGCTCCAGCGGAGCCGAGCCGTCGCCCGCCATAAAAACCGGGCTTGATTTTCCAGGTAACAAAGTACGGGCTCTGTGCGGGTAATGGATGGAAGCCAGGCAGCGGAGAACGCTGCCACAAAACGGAGCAAAGCTGTGAGCAGCTGAGCGATAGCGACGTGGGCCCAGAGAAATAACCTCGCCGCGGTTGCGTTTACTTTTATGGTAATCGCCGGGTAACCTGCGGTGCTAGAATATTTATGGAGATGCCATCTTTGATACAAGTCACCAAACAGGTATGGTTTTATTTTGCCCACTCATGCGTTGTGACAGATATTGGTCTGTGTGAAATCTGTGTCTGACGTAAACAAGACGATCCTGGTGATGGGAATATAAAGTGAATAAGTAGAGAATATATTTGGATGAGTTACACAAGTAAATGTGTTGAGTTTTCATTCCGGCCCGTTTAAGGATGTAGCAAGCTGAACAAAGAGGCTGTGTCATATGGTTGTGTTTGTAACTGCACTGCAGCATGATGACAAACACAAAAATCTTTCGGGTTTTTGCCAAAAAGGAGAACGTGAGAAAGAACGAAAGCAGCAAATGGCTTTGGATTTATAGCCCAGGACCGCACCTCTGTGGGGATGTGATTTTAGTGTCAGTGTTCTAATGGATCTGATGATGTCTGCATGTGGCGGGGCTGCGTTTGGCAGCGCGCGCGTTTAATCAGGTTTGTCCACTCCGCTTATGAATTCCAAAGTGACGAGAGGCGACGCACATCTGGCCGGTTTGTGGCGCTCGCCTGCAAACGCACACGCAACCCAGCAAACAGACGCCGGGCCCTTTGTTCAGCTATGACGAGTTGAGTAGTTCTTCCTCATGTTATCGGTGTGTGTGTGTGTGTGTGTGTGTGTGTGTGTGTGTGTGTGTGTGTGTGTGTGTGTGTGTGTGTGTGTGTGTGTGTGTGTGTGTGTGTGTGTGTGTGCTGTCGCTAGTTTTCCTGTTAGATTGTTTTCTGTTTCCTCTTTCAAGCGTCTGATGTTTGATTACAATTGTAATCCATTACTGTAGGTTGATCCTTCCTCCACGGCGTGTCCCTGGAAATACCTGTCTCTCATCCTGACTGCCCACTGCCCCGGCTTCTGTGTCTGGGTTATTAACTTATCCATAATCCATTGTGTGAGATACAGTATAGCTGTTCTTATCTACAGCGTTTAAGTTGCTGCTGTAATTGTGTTATGACAACACACACACACACACACACACACACACACGCACACACACAGCTTTGTTTTGAACCCTCTCAGTTGCTGCAGGATAATCTCCACGCCGGCCTCGCGTTGCTGCCTCGCCGTGAGAGGAACTCCGCCTAAGTAACCTGTTACAAAGACAGACAGCGGCCCATCTGCCTTTATTAACCTTGTCTGTGTCTCCCGGTGTGTCCCCTCTTTACGCTGGCACCGGGCCAGTCAAGCAGAAGGATAATGTTATCCGGCCTAATGTGATGATTCCAAGCAGAAGTATTATAAAGCAGGCGTGCCAGCTGCATTAGTGGGGCAGGCGTTTGGGGGGTTGTTGTTTGCCCACCCACGCGCCGCTGGGGCCAGGCCGACTCTGGAGGTGCCAGGGCATTGGCAGGGATCAGAAGGGAGGCGCTCTGCCCACTCACACGGGTCAGATGTGACGTGTGGATCCTTGGGGTCCTTCGTTTTGGTTTAACTGAAAGAGGAACTCGGCCTCTACTCTGATTCCTGGACATCCACATCCCAGTGCTTGTGGCCCATGGAGCTGAGCTAACCATCAGTACTGATGCTTTACGGCCCAGTGATTAATCAGCACCACTCTTTGAATGTGCCTTGTGCTTAGTATTTCTCTAAAAGCATAGATTGCAAGGATCCAGATCCGTCTCCTGTTGATCTGGCAGTTGCTTCAGTCCTGAACCGTGATGACAGTGGCTTCGTTTACCTTGTTACCGCAGCACAAAGTGACTGCGCCGGGCGATAATGTTTGCTTATTTCTGACAGACGGGAGTAAATTACCCAACTGCTCCTGTCCTGGCAGCCGCTAAGGCAGTCACGGTGGCGTAAAGGAGCTGGCGTAGCATTGTCCCCGCTTTGGCTGAGGAACCACTGGAACCTGTAACCGTGACAACCCACACAGGAGGAGAGGAGGAGCAGAGGGGAGTGGGAAGAGAGGATGAGGGAGAAAAACTGGAGGCAGAAGCTGTTCTGCATAGACAGGAACAGTCAGGGTCCTTTTTTATAGAAGAGTATTTTACCTTTATCACTGAAAGCCTTTCCTTCTATTCTATTGGAATGACTAATCATTTTATTCTAAGAAAAGCCGCCATAGTCCTCTGTATCCTTCTGGTTCGTCCACCAGCGATGCTGTATTCATCCGGATAAAGTCTCTGAACATGTTTCCGGGGGTTTGTTCTCCAGATGGCGTGAACACCAGAGGTGCGCCATAAATGTGAATCATTCCGCATTTATACAAATAGTTGCAACAACTCAATCTGCGCCTCTGAACACACAGATCATTTCTTCTCCCCGGGACCAGAGGAACAGTTTCCTAACTCGCGCTCGCGTGTCTCGAGCAGATTCAGAGCGCTTTGCTTTCCGTCCGGAGAATCGTAAACACGAGAGCTGCTACCGCTCCATTACGACGCCGGGTGCTGTGACAGCTGTGAGGCCACCAGCTGACACCGGTTCAGTGTGTGTGTGTGTGTGTGTGTGTGTGTGTGTGTGTGTGTGTGTGTGTGTGTGTGTGTGTGTGTGTGTGTGTGTGTGTGTGTGTGTGTGCCAGCCTCCACTGCCTGCTTCTTGGCTCCGTGCATCACGAGGCCGCCGTTGCCACCGCCACCGACATCTATGCGTGTTTAACAGCGGCTCAAGTCTTTTTCCAAAACAAACACAGCGCCCTCGGCCAGCGAGCCACACCACAGAACGCATCATAGTGTCAGAGCCATCCAGTGTCTTGCGCAGCCCCCCCCCCCCCCCCCCCGGCCTCCCACGACGAGTCCTCATTTCCTGTGTGGCGCTCATTGACAGCAGCCTGCCTGTTAATTGGAGGAAGCTGTAAAATGAGTAATTATTGCAGTTTGAGCTAGGCAAGCTGTTGGCTATTACAGCTCTAAGCTCAGAAGATGGGGTGGTATGATGGCTGCATCTGTGTCCCCATCTATGCTTTTTATTTATTGTCTGTCTGTGTGCGATTACCGGCTACACACACACACGCACACACACAAGTGTCCATTGCAGTTTTTGGAGACCAGAGGATCACTAATTACTTCTGTAATGAAGGCACTTATTGGTGGCTTTGGCGTAGACAGAAGTGGCAGCAGTACAAAGACACAAGAGTGAAGTAGAAGTACACGTACCTGGCAAAAACTGCAAATACCACTTAAAATAAAATAAGAAGGAGCTTACGAGTTTAATTTGAGCTTTGTTTATAAGGTTTCAAAAAGTCAGAGTTCAGGACCCGTCATGTCCAAGTTCAAGGACGGAACAAAAATTGTCAATGTTAATTTAATTCAGAAACTGACCATTAGTGGAATAAAAGTAACATAAAAAATGGAAACTTTCAAGCAGACGTGCAAACATAATTTGGCACTTAGCAGCTCTGAGTATGGAAACCACCTGAGATGGAGACGGTGATGCACTTAAGAGGCAGGAAGAGGCTCCAGCAGGCAGACGGCTCCGAGTACGGCAGCCGACGGAGCCGGCGGCGGCGTGCCTCAAAGCTGATGCCCCTCATTACGCAGGTGCGTGGTAAAATCAGCTGGCTCTGATTGGGCTGCAGCTTGTGCTGCGAAGCTTCACAGGACTGAACTGAGCCGAGCTGCCACAGCCTTCAAATGCCCGTCACTGGGACTGGGACCGGACCAGTTCACCCAGACGCTGCACAGTTTTCCCACATTCCTCACTTCTGCTTCTCTAATCCCATCAACATAAGTTAAAAATGTGTGTGCGTTTTTTTTTTTTTCCTCATTGAATTTCCATTCCTCCTTAGGCAAACGCACAAGCTGCCCAAATTACCACTGGCAGATTGACTAAAATAGAAATCATGTGTTCCCTTTCATCAGGGTAGATTACGGTTTGCTGCAGCGCGAGGAGTGAATCGCCTAAATACAAAGAACTGATTAGGTTTTTAGCTCAGGTGGAGAATCCTGTAGCCACGTTCTGAAGCCCACAGTCAAATCCATTGCTCCATTTCCTGTATTATGCCTGTGCAGCAGCAGCCAGCGCTCGCGCCATCTGATCCTCTCATGTAAATAGCCCATCATTGCAAATCGCTGTCTTTACCCTTGGATCTCTCTTTAACAGTGACTCCCTCCCACACGTTTTTACTGTTTCACCTTTCAGGGAACTTCTCCGTGCTTATGGTGAATCTCTCTGAATTTCCAGAATTATCATTTTTAACGTCCACAGCCAAATTACCCAGGCGTCCTTGTGTCAAGGTCTTTGGTGGTGGCGCCGAGCAGCAGCCGCGGCCTCTGCTTCCCAGCGGCGGAGGGAGACATGGAACGCCGGGAATGCCGCAAATCCACGCTCTCTGACACACACGCTGCATGTGCACTACTTCAATTTGCATGAAATGATTTCATGATTTGCATTATTTACGCAGGATTTCCTTCATTTATAGGGGGAACCGGTGGCATCATTGCTTTATTTCTCCCTGTTGGATTTATTATTTCCTGTCCGTGCTTCTCGTATGTTTATTAGAGCAATCAGCTTTTTTCCTCCCCTCCCCTTATCTTTGCTGTCACCACGCCTTTGAGAACATTATTACTATAACTGCAAATGCACTCGGTGTGAGGCATAAAGGCAAGTAAAGGGACAAGGAAAGGAATGAGGGGGTGGGTGGTGTGTGTGGGGGGGGGTACTACTTCACCCTCACCCCCAGTTTCCTCCCACTACTATAGCAGTCGAGTATCTCAGCACACTGTGACAAGACTTGGATCTTTTTGTGCCTCAGGCTTCTCATAGGATTCCATATGCAAGAGCTGCTACTTGCACTAAGGCCGGAGTTTCAGAGCTGAGGCTCTGTGGCCGCGTGGGCGCCGCCAGCTGTGCACCTTCTCCTTCCGTGGGCTGGAGTCATCTGTACAGTATTAGAGCGAGTGCTGGAGCGGTGTCACACAGCTGGACGGAATTAATCACACAAAGTTGTGCGCCCCAAAAGGTGGCGGCTTTAATTAGATATAAAGCTGCTCCAGGTGGCCTCCTAACAGAAGGTGCTCGGGTGTTATACACAAATTCCTGACCTGCAAATTGAGTTTGGCCACGAATCATTTTACATGTGCCTTTATCGGCGGCAGCTCGGGGAGGAAATTGTTCTGTAGGATTCTGAAAAATGGCTGTGAAATTCAAAATATGTGAAAAGAAAAGCCCCCGGTGTCCAATCCCGCCGTCAACAAAGGAGGTATACAGCAACGGCTACACAGGGACAAAGAATGGGATGGAAAACTGTTACTTGCCAGCAGGGGAAAAGAAAGAGCAGCGGTATGAAGTCGGCGACGCTTTGCCAGCGTGCAGAGCGGCTGCTGTATTTCACAGTTAAAGAAAATCTTCCCTGAAAAGTTGGAGAATATCTCTGAGGATCAGATCAAACGGCAAGAAAGTGTGTTGGAGAATAAACCTTCTGCTTCCTCAGGTTTCCTGTTTGTATTTACGGTATTTTATTTGTTCAACGTTCCCTTATTGTGTGAAGTCGGACGTTCATTCGCTCAAATCGTGCATTGAACACAGTTCGTCTTTTGCGCATTTGACAATGGAGGTTTAAGATGCTCGTTCCACATCGGGCCGTGGGTCATTTAGCCTGGATTCATCAACCAGGAAGCCCAATATTCGCTGTCTGTTTCTTAAACAGCCTCTCCACGCTCTCTTCGTTTTGTATGTTCAGTCCCCCCTTGAGTCGCAGCTTCTTTTATGTTGCTTCAATCTCTCCAGTGCATGCGATCATTTGATCATATTTCCTATCGTATCAGAGCATGATTCCTGTTAACATGTGGTGTTGTGTTGTAGACGACCACTATAAAAACGCACTCATAGTGTGAAGGCCACGTCCTTTTTAGACGCTCCCTTGCGGAGCGGCGGCGTCCGTTTATGAGCGTCTTCGTCTCCTGTTTATTGCCGGTGTTAAAAGTTAAACGTCCCGAGTGCTGACAACAGTCCTGAAGGTCAGAGGTCAGAATAGAAGCAAACCGTCTGCTTGTATTAGTTGTCATTGAACTACCTGGGTTCTATTCAGATTCTAAGGCTTTCTACCTCATCGCATCCAATGGCTTGTTTCTGTTAGACACAATCACGCAGTCAGTCATTTTCAGCAGGCATGTAACAGCGGAGGAGGCTGTCAGCTGCACGATATGCCTGTTGATGTAAGCGCATGGGACCGGAGAAGGGCATTGTTTACAAATCATATTAGTCGTCTTTTGACATGTGCTCCCTCGAGTCCTTGCCGTGTTCCTTTACTGAGATTCATTCATCTTGGAGGAAATCGTGCGCCGGCCGAAGCAAAGGTCTGATGCGGCCACATTGTGAGCACAAAGCCAATCACGGTGATTCATCAAACTCTATTAGACCGACTTAGCAAGTGAATGTAAAAATAATACATGATCAACCTGTTCAGAGTCCAGCCCCCCCTCCCCACACACACACACACACACCACCCTCCCCTCCCCGGGGCTGAATATCTGACTACATATTGAAATTCATCCTGGATTTGTGGAAGCAGAGACTCGCGTCAGTAGACTGCGCTCACCGGCATCATCTGCGTGTTTCTGGTTGTCTCCTTTGTTTGGTCTCTCGGAGACGTACAGCAGTCCCCTTCCCTCTTTTGTTTTTCTCAGTTTGCACTTTGCAGGCTGGAGATGGGGAATAGATCAAAAGCAGGATGGATGAGCTGTTTTGCAAGATCCTCCAGTCTTAACGGATTTCAAGGCTGGGTGAGACTGTGTATGCGTTGCTTGGCTGGGTGTGTGTGTGTGTGTGTGTGTGTGTGTGTGTGTGCGTGCGTGCGTGCGTGCGTGCGTGTGTGTGTGTGTATAATATGCATGTACATGCAAATTTATGTCTATGTGCCTGAGTGCCTCTGTGCCTGTGTGCCTGCAAGTCTGTTTTTATCTGCCTGCACACTGCACCCTTGAATTCCTACCAAGACGCCAGATATGATGTATCTGCAGATGCATTCAGACCTTATTTAGGGATTCTTATATTTGTCTTCTGGGTGCAAACAGGTTCGCGTTCACACTCTGAGCTGTCTGGCTTTGAAAGGGTCGACCGCTTGGAGCCCGTATCGTGTCCAGCAGCGAGTCAGGGATGCCGGGGTGCACAGGCCCAGCAGGGGGCCGGGACTTGTCGCAGCAGCCATTGTTTCCGCGCGTTCTACCGGGGACGCGGCCCTCGGAGAGAGCGGCGCTTTGAAGATCTGCTCAGACGGCGGAGAGACCTTCTCTTCAACCCAAAGCCTGTCCCTTCGCGGCGGCGAACAGGCGACGCCTTTGTTCGCTATAATGCCAAGCGGTGAATGTGCGGTTTTGCGCACGAATCATCACAATGGCAACGTGTGTGTTTGCTGAGATGTAACAAACCAGCGCACATCAAACTCTGGACTGTCAGGAAACAACTTGAAGGCGTAACTTTCTCTTTGCTGCTTAAGGCCCCTTGTGTCGGTCTGGGCCCATAACAGGCGCCGCCTGGTTAGTCCCAACCCTGCTGGTGAATGAGTCATTCAGTCCCACTGAGAGCGCGTGTGTCAGGAACCTCCTCCATCCCCGGGCGCCGCCCCTGCGCTCCTCGGCCTCGGCGTGAGTGGGCCGCGTGGCGTTACGCTTCATAATAGCAGCTGGTGCCGCTCTCGCATACGACGGCGCGGCCTCGCCGCGCGCTATTGGACACGGCACGTACCTGACAGGGAGACCAGCCAATCCCGGCGCTCTCATCTTTCCCCGGTGCTGTAATTCCAGGTTGCAGAATGAACCCTGGGTAATCCGTCACAGGGCACATCGTTCCACTTGTTGTCGCTCGCTCGTCCCTCCCCACGCTCTCTCACTCATTCTCCCTCTTGCATAAAGTCTCTCTCTCTCTCTCTCTCTCTCTCGGCCCGCTCGCTGTCTCCGTATGTTCAGGCTCCCTAGCTGGCTGCTCTTCATACTTTTTCATTGATTTTCTTTCCATTCGCCAGCCTCACTGCACCTACTCAGTAAGTGATTGACATTCCCCAGCATCTTTCTCATTTCTCTGTCTCTTCCTTCTGCTCCTCTCCTATTCCCCACTCTCTTATTATCCACTATTCCTCCTGCGCTCCCATCTTTCTCAGCAAAGTAAATAGTGCACAGTGCTCGCCTGTATTCGCTCGCAGCCCCCCCGCTTGCGCCGCGCGCTAGTCGTTCATTATAATAGCTGTGTAAATACCAAATTAATGACACTGCAAATTAGAATCATCACGTTCTGGCTATTCACACGACGCGTGGCTGCCGCTGTGGACGCACGATGGGGCCTCAGGTCGCGCCGGGTGTAGATGGAGGTTTAATGCGGAGCTCAGTGCTGTTTCTCCTCCTGATTAATGTGACGCTTGCCTTCATTTTAAAGTTTGCTCAACCTACAGTACAGAATGATTGCAAATGGTGCTTCAAGGGAAACGGCGTGAAGAATACTGATGCTCCTTCCCGGCTCCCGGATTAATGGCAAACTGTTCCACTCTGATTAATATTTCATCAGTGTAATTAGTTGTGTATCGGTGTCTCTCCCACTTTCAGCCACTCCGTTGTCATCGCCTCGTCCTACTTGTGCCACATAACGAGTAGCCCCTCGCTTTTATTGCGCAAATCAATAATAAAAAGTGTAATTCATTGCGCAAAGTCTTACGAAGAATAATTACAGCGTTAAAGGTTTTCAGTCCGCTTGATAAATGTCACCGTGTGTTTGCTCCCATGCGCGCGCTCCTGCTTTATTATTACTCCCGCTGATGTCGAAGTCTTCCTTCCTGTTTGCCGAAGTGACTCACGAACATCGCGGCTTCACTTCAGCCCCCCCTCCCCTCCGCCTCGGAGAGAGTTGACGGCGGGGCCACCAGAAGGGCCACTTCCTCCCCCGCCGGCATATGCTCCGTCTCCCTTCCTGCTCACAGCTCCCCCGTCTCCGCCGCCGCCTTCCCTGGCAGGACTCGCAGTGCCACCCCTTCCCATTACCCTCTCATTCACCCCCACGCTCGGGCCCCCGGTGACCCCTGCTGAGTTCAGCCAAGCCGCAGACCCCCGCCTCCCACCACCTCCACAGGCCCTGACAACTGATTGTGGCGGCTGATTGCCGAACACCATATTTCACAGCTCCCTTTCGGCCGTGTTCCCGTTCGCTCCCTCCTCTGTTTCTTGAGGCCATCAGCAGCACAGTGCGGCGCGTTGTGCAGGGTGGAGGGTGTGCGTCTGTGTGTGTGTGTGTGTGTGTGGGGGGGGGGGGGGGGGGGGTGCTGTAGTCTATTTGTGCGAGCAAGGTGCTGTTTCTCACAACAAGTACACCAGAGGAAATGGTATCCGCGATCTTTTTGATCATCCACTCTCAAAGGAAATCTTTGATTCTGGGAGCTCTCTGTTCCCCCTTTTTTTACATCTCGGCTCACAATCCATCATCAGTTTTAGGAGAGTGGTTAAACAGATTCCTAAAGCAGGCGCTGATCAATGTGAAGGAGTTAAAGTCTCTAGAGAACTTAAGCAATTTAGCCTGGAATCAGTCTGTGACCACGTCTGGAGAGCTTTGTTTACTGTAGATGGTTTATTAGGCGTCAAGGCTTAATTAGATGCTGTATTTTCCCATTTACCCCCGTGTGCGATATTCAAAACGGAAGGAGGAGAAATATTTGTAAAAGTCCTATTATTGCTTGAAGATCCAAGATTGCGAGGCAGCATTTACATAATGAAGCAGATTAATTGTGCGATCGGAGAAACCTGAGCTGAAAACAGGAACATGGTGGCAGCTCGGAAGTTAGACAGGAGATAAGTTGCATCAATGGACGTGCCACAAAAATTTGCATGTTATCTCGGACTTGATTTCTCTCGAGGTTATCTCCGGCGCTAACAGGTTCCCTTATTGCTCCATTCATTATTGACACTGAAATTGCGGGTTTCTGCATCAGCTGCATAAATGAAAGCAGGGCCTGTAAAACTACCGCGATAAGCAAAGGAAAAATGGTTTCGCTGTGGGTTCCGCCGCCGCCGCGTCACCGCCGTCTATCTCATAACTCTTAGCATGTAATCACCAGCAGAGATGTGTTGGAATTTTGAAGATATTCCAGATGAAAGATGGGGAATAAAGCGGAGCACAAGCGGGGGGGAGTTTTGTAGTCGGGGGGGGGAACGTCGAAGCTTGTCATGTCATAACCGAGAGAAACACTTTCTTACTTGACTTGCAGATTTTAATAAGCTCCGGGATTTCAGAATTTTCCCAACGATTAGAGGAGCTATGTAAATCCTTGAAGGTCAGAATGTAAAAGACCTAGGATTTGTTTTCCTGTCAGTCCCATTATGATAAAACGTCAGGGGGGAGAGGCGGAATAACATCAAGCAGCTTCGTATTGACAAAGTTGGCTCGGGTAGACGAATGCACGAACCAGGAAATGGCAGCGAGGCATTGAAGGCGGATGGGAGGGAAGACGGCGTGTGAGGTGGAGGTGTGAATCCCCACTTGTGCTGTAATGAGAGTGAGAGTGTGGCTCGGCGCCACAGGATTTGCCGGTAATTGGTTTAATGAATGCATTCTGTTTCCTCTGATTGAACACATGCCCTGTGTTTGCTTCTCGAGGAGCCACACGTGTTGCCTTTGTCTCCTCCCGCGGTCTCGCTAACTTTTCTATAACCGTCCGGCGCCGCGGTTCCGTCCTGCGCGATCCTTCGTCAAGGTCGCGCTGATTCTCTTTAAGGGAAGAGAAAAGGCAATCAAGCACAAATTGTTTCTGTTAGATCTTTTTTTTTTCCACCTGATGGACTCAGTGACTGATTTGTTTCCCTCTGCTCGTGTGTGTGTGCATGTGTGCGTGTGTGCGTGTGTGTGTGTGTGTGTGTGTGTGTGTGTGTGTGTGTGTGTGTGTGTGTGTGTGTGTGTGTGTGTGTGTGTGTGTGTGTGCAGATCGGCCTGTGGCACTCTGAAGATGGACTGTCCATGGAGAAAAAGCTTCCATCAATCAACGTGACGGACACCCTCTTCAACACGACCCTCACCATCACCACCATATTGGTAAGCGCCGCTGTACGCACACGCAGGCCACGCCGTTGTGCTAGCTCCGCGCCCACGCCGAGCCACACGTGGCTGACGTTCCGCGCGTTGACAGACAATTACCATATCAAAAACCCATTTTGTATTTTTCCCATCCAAGCCCGGTCCCCTTGGGATCACAGGAAGTGATGCTGCGCGATTGTTTTGCCCTGAGTACTTCAGATGGGGCTACATCACAGTGCATCAGCGGGAGCTAATAATTCACCGTGTCAGCCGTTCTCAGCCTCCGCTGTAAATATAGATCCTGGGAGCAGCACTCCTCGCTACCCTCTCCGTGCAACCCGTTACGAGGGAGGCAGCTCAACCCAAGAAAGCCAGGTGTCTTAAATCTGATCTAAATAAACAATCCGTGTCATATATTAGTGCACGATTTACATACCTGATAGAAGGCAGTATTTTATATTAAAGCCTGCTGTGGTGGCCTCCTCCAGCCTGACTGCACTCTCTAGGATCTCCGGTCCTTGTGCATGTCTCAGCATATTGAAAATGCTGCGAGGTGAGACAGTCTCTGCTCAAATGCTCTTCTTATCACAGTGGTAGGAGCAGCTGTTAAAGGATGGACAAGGTCTGGTTAAGGATATTTTGTTCGATTGCCCTCGTGGAGCAAACATGCCTACAGTAGAGCTTAATAAAAATCCAGCATGTGAAGTTACGATGAGCGATGCCACAGCGATACACAACTGTGTTGTCGCGATATATTCAGGCACCATCCATGTTTCTAACGGCGATTAATTGCTCATCCATTAATCACCTGCCTGTTTCTTAGCGGATGTGCTTCCAGATCAGCGCTGTGTGTTTGACTAGAGCTGTCACGTGATTTATATAAGCTAACGTGCTAACTATGGAGCATCGCCGGTGAAAACAAGTCCAGTGTAGCCTGCCTCGTGCCTACAACCAGCTGGGATCGGCTCTAACAGCCTCGCAACCCGTACGAGGACAGGTGTGGATGATAGAAGATGCCTGCGTTCAGCACCAGATGCCCACACAGCCACACGCTTGTCACTGGTCCAGCTCCTCCTCCACGCCGATGATCAGCCGATGAGGCACAAAGTAGCTCGTAAGCAGGGGCAATTGGCCCAGTGTGTTGTTCTGAGTGGCCGGCTTATCAGCCGCGAGCCGTGGGAACCAGGGAGGCGACGCGCTGCCATATTCTGCTGAGCAGAGTCTCATTGAGACTGATTGGGATTCAGATGGAGCGCTTCATGTCACACAGGACGGAGGTGTGTGTGTGTGTGTGTGTGTGTGTGTGTGTGTGCGTGCGTGCGTGCGTGCGTGCGTGCGTGTGCGTGTGCGTGTGCGTGTGCGCAAATGAGGGACTGTTTCCACAACAGACGGAGGGTGAGAACGAGAGAATTGGCTGAGTGCGGAGCTTTGATTTCACTTTGGAGATATAGAGTCCCTCCGCCAAACTTCAGAAGCCACCAAGGAGCAATTTTCCGCGCCTATCACAGCTCATTCATCACGGTGTGATTGCCGTGTCGCTGTTATCTCGCTCGAGCCGCAACTGCGAGCCTCTATGAGCACCCGCTACCTGTGGCGCCGGCCCGGGCGCCTGTGTGCGCTGGCGTCTGTGTTGTCGCCTACAGTATTTAGGCTCCGTCTGCACCGCTGACTGGCTCGCTTGGCCTTTGCGGCGCACTTTCATTACACCTGAGGATAGCCGTCAGGTTCCTGCTTGATTTCAACCAGCAGCTCCCGGGGAATAAAAAAAAATTGATTATCACTTTACTGCAGAGACACAAACTCTGTGTTTGTAATCATTTATTGAGTTTGTTGCAGGCACAGCTCAGCTGTTAGCAGTGAAATAATGTTTATATGCTCCGGAGCCGCTGATACTGTATAATAGAAAAACCCTTTCTTTGCTTCCCCTAAAATAAAAATTAATTCCTTTTCATTTTGTTGTGAAGTGTAGTTACTTGTCGAGCAGGAACAGGACAATAAGAGAATAATCGGGGTTCATTTCTTTATTTGCAGTCTGATGTGATTTGTACCTGTGGCATTTTTAGAGTTATAGTAGAACTCTTCCTCTTTTCAAGTGGCAGCGGCGTATTTTGCTCTCTAAGCGATGAGGGGACAGACTGTTTGAGGCGGCCCCTCAGCCAATTTATGATCCTGACAAAGCCATAACTCCCAAAGCTGCGGGAGTAAACTTTGCCAGAGAAACAGGAAACGATCCTCGTTGGCAGCAGGTGAAACCGAAATAAAGTAGATGGGCCAGGTCTTAGCGCTGGCTGTGACTCACTGCGCTGATACGGACCCGCGTCAGTGCAAGGTGAGATGGTGACATTTACAGACAGCGAGTACGAAGGCAAGCGCGGTTCCACAAACACCGAAAGGATGACTCACCGACCCGAGAGGCCCGGCGGCAGGGAGTGTTTCCAATGTGACAATAATGCTAAACAGTGCAAAAGTCGCACACGCTTTACCTTGAAAAGGAGGGGGAGAAAAAGTGAACATGACAGGGTGACCCGGCCACATGTCTGACACCAGAACCTTTGGAGTGAAAGTTCAGCAAAAGTAAAACCCCTCCTGCAAACTGCAGCTGAACATCATCCTCCGTGACCAGAGGGATTAAATCTGTAGTACGAATACAGCAGTGTGGGCTGATCCTGTATGAGCAGGAGCAGCCCCGAGGCCACACACACACACACACACACACACACACACACACACACACACACACACACACACACAATCTGTCCCCATTGTTCCAAACTTTCATAGTCTATTAAGCTCAAGTATTTTCTGTCGTCTATTTACAGTCAAGTACCAAAAGGAAAGAAAGCAACATGACCTGGCTCTTTTATACTGACCTCGTATTTACATGGATGTTGTCAGAGCTTCTGTGGCGCCTCTTCAAACAGCATTTCTAAACCCTGTGAGCGAATTGTATCTCGGTTACCGAGCTCTGGAGAGCAGCTTCTAAGGAGAAGAGGAGCGGTTGAGGAAAAGCGAGGAGGGATGTGTTAAGACATCTGGAACACCCTGAGGTTTTGAAAGGGGAAACTCCACGGCTGTGTATGAAGTTGACTGTGAACAACACCCACCAGTGCACCTGGTGCTCCGTGCGTGTGTGTGTGTGTGTGTGTGCGTGTGTGTGTGTGTGCGTGTGTGTGTGTGTGTGTGCGCGCGTGTGTGCGTGCGTGCGTGCGTGCGTGCGTGTGTGTGTGTGTGTGCGTGCGTGCGTGCGTGTGTGCGTGCGTGTGCGTGTGTGTGTGCGTGTGTGTTATCAGTCCGCCACCAGACTCATCACAGCCTCACAGAGAATAAGAGTCCGCTTTAAAAAGTCTGCATTTCTTCATAGCTTCAGCAAACTCATAACTTTGTTGCTGTTTTGCTATAGTGTGCAAACGGCGGCAGATGGAATACAGTACCCTGTGATGTCCTCACGGAAGACAGCGCTTTCATACCCCGGTAGAGACTTTGACACCTTCGTGGTGTTATTTTTACATGATTTTGTACGCCGCGGCTCCAGGAAGAAGCGATTCTTCCTCACGTTTTTTTTTTTTCCGTTAGTGACGACTTTTAGGACGAGAATAAGCTGCGGCTGATTTACAGTATACATTTGCGGGAGCGGTGCCGTTTGCCATGTCTGCAGCCCTGCATGGGCCCATCCTATGGTCGCTATTAGAGGGGGACAAATTGAATGTTGAGAAAAATGACAGAGAAAGAAAGAAACTTCATCTTGATAACAGTCAGACCCTCTCTGTGTTATTGATCGCTGCTGGTTTTTCACCTGTGTGACTGATGTTTGCTGTGTATCAGGTCAACACACAAGCAATATTTTCTGGCCTTACTGAGAGATTGACTCTCTAATGATGCGAGCTGCAGTATTTGTTGTGAATAAATACTAAAATAGTTTTTGCCGCCAAGTTGATTTATGGGTTCAGCATAATTAAGTGTTGTAGCGGGACACGCGTTACTAGCCGTCTACTTAAAAGGTGTGAGGAGCAGGTTGGCATGTTGCTTCATCTCTCCCCCGTCTCTCAGTCCAGCTTGTGTTATGTACAAAACGTCCATAAATCCCATGTAATAATGTTGCGGAAATTGGACGGGGAGCGGGAACGTGTGACTCCGGCGCTGGGAAAAAGCTTCAGCGGGCTGTGAGCTGTGAAATTAGCATTTATATTGTGTCTCGTTCGAGATGAAACATGAGCGAGCAGAGATGCCACGTCGGACCAGTCAAGTGACACGTGCAGCTGTTTTAGGGAGGTAATGAAGAGACGGACAGGTTTGCTTTGCTGGAGTGGTGCACGTGCAGCACACGTGGTTCCTCACTTGTTGAAAGCTTGTTCTGATTGAGGTTTTGTTTTCTCCTTTGACGGGACGGAGCTGGGACTTTTTACAATGGATTTACAGTCACAATCACAGCTGTCAAAGCCCCTGAAAGCCTTCAGTCTCTGGCAGCGTGAATTACCAAAGTAAATCATAGTTGTGTTTGTGTCTCAGTCGGCTACTGTGGGTCCCGATGCCCAAACCTCAACCACAGTGTCTTAATTGCAGACGCTGCACGTGTTTTGCCGACGGCGCCGTCTCCAGGCAAAAGGTGCCTCGTTCATTGTTACAGTAGAAATCACTCAATCATGTGTGTCCTCCAGCACAACTCACAGCTCTCATTTTGCTCCTGTATGACACTGGAGGCTATTGTCACTATGCAGCGTGTCTGTTTAATCGACCTACGAGCCCGGGCGTACCAATTGAATCGTCATGCAGACGGAAGGCGTCGATCACCGGCGCTTTATTCCCGCTCTTATCGCGGCGGAGCAGGAGGCTGTTGGCGCTACTGTCCAGTGATGCGGCGAGAACAAGGGGAGCGCCGTCCAAACGCGTCGCGTCAAAGTGATCCCCCCCACCCTCCATCTTTACAGGCAGAACCGAAAGGGTTGCCGTGGCAACGGGGCAAGTCGCCGCAACAGCTGCGCCGCGCCAAAGTTTACAAACGTTTCCAATTTCTGTGCGACTACTATTTTCGTGTCTCGCCGCTGTGAGGACAATCAATCACCGTTCAACCAGCCGCCGCGCAAATAAGAGTCTCCAGCTGCGGCGATGACAAAACAATTTCACTTCCATTCCACTCTTCGAAATATAGCAATGCCAGATTACCGCTTGTGCCTCGCCCTCCCAAAAGTGGAGCCCTTCAGGAGCTCCTGCGCATGGCGGCCGTGGTGAATCACACACGCTCCACTGTAAGCATTTCTATTAACACAAGCAGTCCACAAACGCACAGTTTACCAGAAAAGCAGCGGATAAACACCTTTTGACTTGTTAATCACTGTTATCTGATGTGGCGTCGCTGAAGTCGCTGAGTTTGAGCCGGAGCCACGCGCTGAGTGTTCGGCGAGAGCGGCAGTAAAACGGTGCGCGGTGCTGTCATTTTTATGATGTAGTGGCATTCGGGCACGGCGCTCTGACAGTCGCATTATTTGAAAAATGGTTCAATAAGGATGGCTCCAAAATGCATTATTGCAGGACTCTTTACATCCTCCTGCAACATCAACTAAATCACAGGACAAGACGTAAATAAACAGGCGGCTGAACAGGGAGACGGCTCTCCAGCAGACGGGCTGTAAATAGGTGGTTTATGTTGGCGTGCGTGAGTGTGCGTTGCTTTGTTTTTGCCGGATTGAACCGATTAGCAGGTTCCTGTCTCCTCCTGACTTCAGCTCCTGTCTCTTTTCAAATCTATAAATCTCACTTTGCTCTGAAGGCCGTAAACCTCCTGTGAACTATGGCTTTAAAAAGACGTACGGGGCTCTTCCACTGCCTTCAGTGGCCTCAGCTACAGTATTAAGTGCTACACTGTTCAGCCTGGATGAATATGAAGACATTTGTTTGTTTAATTATGAGAACCGAAGCTCTGAATTAACTGAACCAACGTCGACGGCCGCGTGTGCTTTCCAGGAGAACCCGTACGTGATGCTGCGGCAGAACCACCAGGAGCTGGAGGGCAACGACCGCTACGAAGGCTTCTGCGTGGACATGCTGAAGGAGCTGGCCGACATCCTCAAGTTCAAGTATCGCATCCGGCTGGTGGGGGACGGACTCTACGGGGTCCCTGGAGCCAACGGGACGTGGAGCGGCATGGTGGGCGAGCTCATCTCCAGGGTAGGTCCGCACGGGGGATTAAGGCAGCGCATCTGTTGTACTCGGAGGCGTAGGTCGCTCGTGCACACCTGTGCGTTGAGCCGCTTTCCTTCGTGTCGTACCTCGGCCTCTTTGAGCTTTAAGCTGTTCCAACCCGCCCTCAGCCCGTTGGTGGCTTGTTCCCTGTCGGCTCCTTTCCTTAAGCCTTCTGAAGTGACCTTAACTTTACTCCTGAATCAGTCTTAGACTTTTTTTGTAGCTTTTAACAGACAGATAAGGTTATATAAGGAAGCTGAGTGTGGGGGAAGTACTGAAACAGACATTTAAAAAGTGTGGCGGAAGGCCAGAGTGGGGAAGACGGAGTACGGGAGCGTCGAGCAGATCTTTAGAGGTGATCTGTCTTAATTCTGCAGGCTAATGAAGGGCAAAGCCATTAAGTATGTAATACAAGGAGTGTCTGCTCTTGTTATTGTCACCGGCTGCCATCGTCCCCCCGCATGTTGCCTCTGGAAGGCTGACCCTCAGAAAGGCCATGGCTGCAGTCGACATTTGTCTCTGACAGCAGCGGGGACGGGGGGGGGGGGGGGGGGGGGGGGGAGGCGACCCGGAGCCGAGACGATGCTTGGGAGGGATTTGTCACGGGACGGGGGCGATCGCTCCGCGGCAGACAGGAAGGTCTAAGCTTGTGTGTTTAAAGCCTGGGAAACAAGCGGAAAGACGAGGTGACGTAAAAGAAGGCAATGGAGGAGACGAGGTTGCACGGATATAAAACCTGGAGTTTATAGCGGCGGAGGAGGACAGCCCGGGCTTATTCCACTCAGCAGGGACCCGTGTCCCCGTCAGAGCCGCTGGGAATGGACAGTATTTCACTGAAGTGGGGAGCTTTGTTTGATGGGTGTCAGACAGCCTGCGCTAGCTGTGAGTCAGCCCAGAATGAGGCCGGGCCACAGTTTAAGCACATGTCCTGGTGTCTCAAGCCACAGGGTTTCACTAGAGCAGGGGGACAGCACAGCAGCACCAAGTCGAATGCTAAACGGACCAGTTTGTGGGGGGTTGTGTCCTGTCGTGATGGACAGTTTTGCTTGTTCAGGAAGATTAAACAAAAATACTATAGTCCTCTTTATGGTCAGCCTCAGGTTTGTCTCAGCAAAAAAAGAAATGCATTGAAGAAAAGTAAAAGTGCAGCCAGGAGACGAGTGGCAGCTCTGCCCAGTCCAGCGGGTGGGAGGAAGAGGAGGAAACCCAGTAACCGCGGATAAAGGGGAATGTTCCGTTCATCCCCACATTCAGAAGTCTCATTGTGTCCCTTTTTATTGGGTTACCATTGTGTTTGAAGGCAACTGGAAACAGGCATGATGTAATATGGAACATCCAGCTTGTCATTGTACGCTTCCAGTTGCACTGAAAGGCAGAACAGCGGGAACGCCGAGGAATCCGGTAATCAATTTTAATACGCTATTGTCGCGTTAATATTTCATCTTCTGTTACGGCTGCGTTCCTTTTTTAAAGGATCGGCCGCTGCCTTTGTTGAAAAGCGCCCGGGTGCTCGTTCCGTGCCGGCAGAAGGAGGCCGGTGATGGAGGGTCAGGGCCTGCGGGACACGCTGGGCGCAGGGTTCGAGGGGTGGAGGTTTTAGCCGTGGCGCTAATTGAAGCGCACGCAGCGTGAGATAAAGGCTTTTAGATGTCTTCTACTCTGCATTGTCGGTTCTAAAGGTTGGAACAATTATATGTGCATTGTGGATTTTGAGTGACATCTGCAGTGCTGCAGCAGAGCTCCTCTCTCTCCACAGTCCCCATCCTTTCTCTCCCCCATTCTTTCTCCCCTCTATCTTCTCTCTCCTATCCTTTCTCTCCTCCATCCTCTCCCTCATCTTGTCTCCCCTCCATCTCTATCTCCACCATCCTCTCTCCCCACTTTCCTCTCTCCCCCATTCTTTCTCCCCTATATCCTCTCTCTCCACAGTCCTCTCTCCCCCATCCTTTCTCTCCCCCATCCTTTTTCTCCCCCATTCTTTCTCCCCTCTGTCCTCTCTCCCCATCATCTTCTTTCTCCTCCATCCTCTCCCTCATCTTGTCTCCCCTCCATCCTCTATCTCCACCACCCTCTCTCCCCTCCACCCTCTCTCCCCTTCCTTCTCCAGCTTCCCAATCCTCTTACCACTCGTGCAGCAGACAAAGAGCAATGCGTTGCTGCTTTCGCTCCTCGCTCCTCAGGGAGATGAAAAAAATCCCTTGCAGTTGCACTTTGCTGGCCAGTATTATTAGCAGGGAGCCGTCCAGCATTCGGCGTACATTGACCATTTCTCCTTTGTGCGTGTGTGTGTTGCCAGGCTCTGCTTTGTCAAGTGATTTGTCCCGACAGTGCTCCCTCCGCACACATGCACAGACGCTGACCCTCACCACAGCGCGCGCTCTCGCTCCATCAATCCCGCCTTGTTTCCGTCTCACTTACACAAGCATATGCGCGATCCTCCCTCCGAGTGTGTTGACATTGTGTGTGGCGCTGTTTGCCCTCTGTGCCGCAGAAAGCTGACCTGGCGGTCGCCGGCCTCACCATCACCGCGGAGCGCGAGAAAGTCATCGACTTCTCCAAGCCGTTCATGACCCTCGGCATCAGCATCATGTACCGCGTCCACCTGGTGAGTTTTGCGCACTGCACACACACATGAACGTCGGGCCGTCGGAGGAGAGCCTCT
This sequence comes from Betta splendens, assembly GCF_900634795.4. NCBI lineage: Eukaryota > Metazoa > Chordata > Actinopteri > Anabantiformes > Osphronemidae > Betta > Betta splendens. Next base: position 9,101,694 of record NC_040893.2, read on the forward strand.
CCGCTGCTCTCCAGAGACTCTTCATCTCTTCATCTGTCTAAATCCTTGCACAAACTCTCCTCCTGCGCCTGGTATCGCCTCCTCCACCTCCCAGCGCCTCCGCTTTCCCATCACCGCTGGATTTCCGTGGCTGTAGCTTTTCCCTTCCGCCAACATTTAGCTCCGCTCTCTCGCTCCTTTATCTTCCCAACATCCTCTTCCCTCTCCCCGGAGTCTCAACTGCTTAACAGCATCCACTTCTTTTCGCTTCTCCCTTTCGTCCGTCCATTCCCACCTTCTGCCGCCGCGGCCACTTCTCTCACCTGCACCAGATGGTGTGTTGCTTTTTTTTTGTTGCTTCCTGATGAATGTAGCGGTTTCACAGTTGTTTTCCGCTTGCCCTCTGACTGGGTTTGGCAGACTTATTCACACAAGCAACACCCCGCAAGCTCCGCAGAGAGCCAAGGCCCGGCACCGGCAGTGCAGGTGGAAATGCAGAGTCGGTGGTCCATTAATCACCAGCCCCAGAACCCAACGGGGCACAGTGGGACCAACCGCGGCACCGGTCACCGTGTTTGGGCGCGTGCACCAGCTAGCATTAGCGTTGTTTCCCACAGGGGTGTTTACTCACACGCCTTTCCTTTTGGAGCGTCCCTCTTTCTCACCTCGCCGTCGTCTGAGCGCGGCGCTAATAGGTGCAGCAGCGAGGGACTCGACTGAGCGCCGAACAGTTGGGGAGAGTCAATCGATGCTCACAGCAGGGGGCCGTGTTAAATGGGCTGCCGGGTAGCGTATGTGCTCCGAAGTGGGAGGCGGCGCGAGGGCGCGATACGGAGCCGACGCGCCTCAGGGCCGACACCACAAGTTGAATTAGCTCAGACTTGACATAGCTGATACCGAATTTATGGGTAAGAGGTCAATGAGAGAGAAATGAAGAAGGCATTTATTAAGATAAGGTGTGAAGCACTGGAAAAGAGAGCTAGGGAGGAGAAAGTTACAAAATATTGAAATTGAAGACAGGTGTCCCCTCTCTCTCTCTCTCTCTCTCTCTCTCTCTCTCTCTCTCTCTCTGTCTCTCTCTCTCTCTCTCTCCCTCTCTCTCTCTCTCATTTTCGCATACTGCTCATTTTGCTCCCGCTTCGCCCCTTGGCATTTTCTCAGATCTGACTCACAACGGTCCCTCAGCATGGCTCTAAAACTCGATATGCGAATTTCTGTGACTGCACTAGTTTAGTTCTAATCCACTGGCTATCGATCTGAGCCGCGGTGATTTCTACAAGGGTGTTTGCTGCTTATTTCAAACTTTAAATGGAAATTTTAATCTGATCAATGAGAACGCTGAATGCAGTGAATACAAGCACCTTCTGGTTATTAATTACCCTCAGATTCACTGTTTAGTGTCTATTTCTCCACTCCACTAGTACGTCTCATTCCCACACGCATTGTTTTTCTGTTTTTGGAGTAGTAATTAATTTTATTTGATTTATTGTGCTGCTCATTTACTTTCTGAGCCAAACTAAACAGACAATGCTTCTTCCCAATAACAGCGATACAATAAAAGGAAACATCCTGTACAGGCCCAGTTATTAATTTACTGCCTTTAAGCCTAATTCAAAACAGGCATTGATTTGATTCAGTGGCAACAAGTTGCCTGGACTTCTACTTCATCACATCAACATTTAACATAGCACCATATTTAATTACCTGTCACGCGATGTTACTACTGTTTGTCGTTCCGCTGCACAAAATCACTGTTGCTCCCGTCAGCTTCTTGTGTTGGATGATTTCCCAGAAAATCACGGCGACGCACGAGTCGCCTCTCGCTGCCGGGGGCTTTGCCAGCGCTCTTTCCTGTCTTGTGCCTGTTCGAGGCGTCCTGCAGGAATCGCGTAGCCGGGGAACACTGGGCTCTGCTCGGCAGCTGTCAGGAGAAAAAAAAAGGCATGAGGTGTAATCAAATTGCAAGCACTATTGAAACCTACAAGGTAATGTATGTGTAAGTGAGAGGAAGACACAGAGCTGCTTAATTAGATATAAGAGGTAATTAGGGGTGTGTGGAAGCCGTGCGGGGCTCAGGAGCTGCAGCCGCCACCACGTGTACGCACAAGGACGAAGTCAACGCAGACGTTAAGGCAAACAAGCCGGCGAGTTCACGAGGACGCGGCGTGCAGCGCGCAGCCCCCGTGACCTCCACCCAATCAAAGCGCTCCCTGCAGCTCACAGCATCTGCTCCGACGCAATTAGAAACGCGCGCGTTATCCAAGAGGCCGAGGACGACGGCACAGAGAGGGAGTCTTTCTCGAGGAAGAGGAACAAAAGGCAACATAAAAGGGAATGAGGGGGAAACAGGTAGAGAGGAGCTCGCAGTCGAGAGCCGGAGTTGAAATGACAATAGGAGATCTCCTGTAGCGCGTTGGTATTCGGGCGGGAAACCTCGGGGGGGGGGCAGCGGTGTGGAGTGAATACCAAGAGGCAGGATGACTGGGTGGAATCCTTGACTGAACAACGCACCGGCTCCCTCAGCCGCCCTGCTGGCGCGCAGGCAATCCCCCCCGAGAGAGGCGGAGCGAGGGAGGGGCGAGGGAGCGAGGAGGGGGACAGCGGGAAGGGAGCAAGGACAGAACAAGGTAAGATGAATGGGCTTTTTCAACCGCGTTGAGAGCGTGAGGGAGCGGTTCCGGTCGCTCCGATGTTCCCGCGAAGCAGGTAGTAAAGGGGGCGTCGCCCTGTTGATGGGTTCCAGAGGCTGTTGATTGCAGCTGTTCTCCTTTTGGGTTCCAGCTGCCTAAAGTGATGGTGTAGAGTCCAGTACGGTTCCTCCAAGCGCGTTCGGCTCCGCTGCTTCCCGTCGGCCCGGACGCGTGCTCTATCTACGATGACTGACAGCTGCTGACAGGCCTGAACCGCCGGACCCGCACGCGGAGGCGGGGCCAACATGAGCTCCCTGGTTTCAATCGTCCCACCAGCGCTCGCACTGTATTGTATCTGTGGCTTTAGCTGCAAAACAATGAATCCGCTGCCAGAAAATCAAACCTGAAGCCGCCCGACAGGCACTAAACGTTGCATCGCAGCCGCTCCACACCTCGGTAACTACCCTCGTGATCTCTGTTCTCCAAAGGGAGCTTTGCTGAGCTGCTTTTTATTCCGGGCCTCGGCTTCACAGGAGCGAAACAACGACTTTATGGGATATTTTGACACATTAGAAACACGCGCACAGGTACAGTAAGATGCATTTAATGCATTTAATCCCGTTTAACCTGCCCGTGTGCTCATTAGTGTGTCTGCAGCAGCCCCGGCGTGGATAATTCCTCCTCCAACCCCTGAAAACAGAACTTTTAATAACACACCCGTTTCCCGCGCCGCAGCGCGACTCCCGCTGTTGTGATCTTCACCCCCACCACCCCCCACCCCCCCACCCCACCCGTCTTGTCTTGTGATCTGCTCCGTCGGCATCATCCCTTCTCCGCCATCTGGTTGCATGGGAGTCTGGCACCTCTGCAGCTCTCTTCATCTTAATAATAGCACCTTGGTGGGAGCTTAGGGTGTGGACGAGCGAGCAGTTAGCAAAGCGCTGCTTCAGCATGCGCCAAACTGGACCAGCAAACAGGAGGCCTCATGTCAGCACATATTGCTGTTACCCTACTATGGCCAACCCGAGGCAGCTTGACAGCGGCACTTGCTACGGCAGTACTGTACCTCCGAGAAGGCCGCTGTCACTCTGTGTATTATATTCAGACAGCGACCACCATCAGAAGCGTAACACTCTATATATAGACAGACGGACAGTCGGGTTAAAAGAATCTCCTGCCGCTTCCTGCGCGACTTTTGCTCTGCCCCGTCACGCTAATACGTAAATGAGTACAGACAGGCTAATGAATTTCCTTCCCGGCACTAGTTTATACGGGGCCTCATTCATCATAGCAAATGCCCACCAAAATAATTTCGCCCCCTTCCTCCGGAATGCACCCGGCGGAGGACCTCGGAATGTATTAGCGCGGCGTTTTGGCATGCGCGGCGTCCCCGGGGAGCGCCTAATTGAGTGTCTCTGCATGAAAGCGACGGAGGCTCGTTCGGCGGCCTCCGCGGGCGCCGCAGAGAGAGGTCCCCCGACAACCCGAGCACGTCCGGCTCGCGACGGCGTTCCAAACAGTCGGTTGTTTGATCGCATCCGCTGTTTCGCCGTCCTGCCGGCCCCCACAGCCCCCTCAATCATCGGCCGTTAACGGATGGCGGACGCGCACCTGTGTGTAAAGCGCTGATGCCCCCGTCGCCCGGGTCCGGCCAGCGAGCCTCTGTGCTGAACAGAAGCAGCACTAATGTACACACAGTCACTTGGCACTGGTTCGCCGGTAATTGGTTTCATTAAGCTGCTGGATAATGAAACGTTGGCTATTAATGGCTATGCTACCGTATACTCACGTTGGTCTTATTTACAGTAGTCATCGGCAACTGCATCGCTGGTCCTACAGGTCAACGCATTGGGTTTAATAGCCTTTTTATTGTCAGTTAATAGGAAGCTTCCGTGGGCTCATTCGGTGCCTTTTTGTTTTTTTCTGGGGAATAAAACCTCTTATCGGTGATGCCATATCAGTACACAGGCCTCTGCCACTCTGTTGACAATTCATGGGAGACTGGGTTTGAGGCTTCGTACAACGTCGATCTGAATGTTTACATGCAAATGAGATTCATATAATTATAATGTTATCAGTTTAGGACAGGAAAATCTTTGCATATCACATCACCCCCTCCGTTTACTGTCCCAGTCACCTTTTTCTAAATTACACAAGCCGCTGGGATTGTTGGGCAACTTTGGCCAAGCGGGGCTTGGGGCGAAGGAATCCACACTGCAACTCAGCAACCTCTCCTTTTAATTAAACTTGGCACCTGCTGCATGGAGCCGATGGTAAAAAGTTAAGATGGTTTTATATGCTAATTAGTTGATCTTCCATTTACAGTACGGGTGAGTGTTTAACCTTCCTTCCTGTTAAACAGAAGCCCTTGATGATTTCCATTGGGTTACCTGGATGTGGGATCAAACGGTTGCTCGGCCTGAGCAGGTTTTAATGATTTGCCTCCGTGCTGAGTGTGTGTTTGTGTGTTGCAGGGACGCAGGCCAGGCTACTTCTCCTTCCTGGATCCCTTCTCCCCCGGAGTCTGGCTCTTCATGCTTCTAGCCTACTTGGCTGTCAGCTGTGTCCTCTTTCTGGTGGCCAGGTAAAGGAGGCGCCGGTATTTTGCAGAGTTAAAGGAAAGAGGGGCAGCGCTAACGCGAGGCGACGCCAGTTCAGAGAGTGGGAGCGTAGACGCTGTTTGTTTGGGGCAGAGGTAAAACAGGAAAACAGGTGACGGTCGCTCTGTTCTCCTCGGTCCCAGCAATTGATCTTCAACATCACAGTGAAGGAGACGTTCTCCTCCCAGCGGTAGGTGTTTGGCGTCACACTGACCCCTGCTGGACCGAAGGAGAACTGACACGGTTGATGCTCTAAACCAGACAGTTTAGCCATCTGAAACATTAGTAAATTACACAGTATCTTATGAGGGGAGCAAAATGCTAATTAAATGTCTTTCAGTGCAATCAGGCAATCAATCTCCAAATATGCATGTCTTTGTGTAGGATAATGTAATTGCCTTATGAACAGTAGCTGAGTTAATGACAATTAGGTGGATTGTGTAGACTCTGTATTTTTGCTGAACTGGCGTTATATTTGCTAAACACATTGGATGGTAAATACGTGCGCGTTCACATGTAGCCATCACTGAACTAATGCAAAACTCGAGATATGTAGCGACAAAGAGACAATATCAGCCACTGCAGCGGCTTCAGCTTAAGAAGCTCCAGAGGCTTCAGCAGATCAAATGGGTATCTGCTGAAATCTTTATAAGATTTCATGTGGGGTTTAAACTAAGATGTAGCTCTTTAATTTCCCCTTGCTTCCTCCGCGTTCCTACTGTTGAGACGCCGTTGTCTCGGGGTAGCGCTTAACAGAGTTGTCACATACAGTAGGCCTTGGTTGAACACACCGATCACGCTGCCGTTCACCTCTTCCCTTAAAGGAGCCTGCACGCGGGGAATGAAAAGCGACTAGCTCCTCTGTGCCGAGCCAAGGTGACATTGTGCGCCATTGTTAGCGTTGTTGCGCTCCCTTCCCCGTCTCTCCAGTTTCGGTTCCATCAGAATACCTAATGCCTTGACTATTGTTGACCGGGTGCCTGCTCTGACTCTGTTATCACACCACATTGTCTCCGACTCCCCAGGTTGACGCCGTATGAGTGGTACAACCCTCATCCCTGTCTGAAGGGTCGCTGCAACCTGCTAATCAACCAGTATTCACTTGGCAACAGCTTTTGGTTTCCTGTCGGCGGCTTCATGCAGCAGGGATCCACCATCGCTCCCAGGGCCTTATCAACGCGCTGCGTCAGCGGAGTGTGGTTAGTGCTGGCTGCGTTGTCGTGTTGTTGTCAGCTACTCGGGACTGTGTGTCTTGTTTATGTCTGCCTCTGCAGCCAAAACATCGCTTCCACCCGAATCAAGCGTTGTCCCTCCATCCATTTACCCCCCCCCCCATTCACCCATTCACCTTGTCATCTGCTGAAAATCCTGCAGGGTCTTCATCCAGGTGCGCAGCTATTTTAATATTCCCGATCACTCTTCGTGCTCCGGTCTGGCCCATTTACATGGCTTTCTAGGTGAATACATGTGTTCTTGTCCTCTCATGTTCCTCCACAGGTGGGCCTTCACATTAATCATCATCTCGTCCTACACAGCCAACCTGGCTGCCTTCCTGACAGTCCAGAGGATGGAGGTGCCGATAGAGTCAGTGGACGACCTGGCGGATCAGACAGCAATAGAATACGGCACCATGCACGGAGGATCCACTATGACCTTCTTCCAGGTCAGAGGTCACACAGGCCGTTGCATGTGATCATCACAGCCACACACATACACACATACATGCATATACACATCTAAGCACAGGCTCACCTAAGAGCTTGCGGTGATCAATGGCCCATCAGCACCGTTATCCTTCTCATCACCTCAATGTCCTCCTGTCTTCCTCCCCTGACCTCAGGTTTTATCTGTTTCCTGTCTGTTCCTTGCTCCAGCTGTTCAATATCCGTATCCTCTGAGAGATAGGGCGCCGTCCAGGTCCCTCAGGGGGACGCGCCGTATCCTCTCTCATCCTTTCAAGATTTGACCTCAGGGACGAAAAGAGAGAAAACTGTGAGAAACAGGGGGTGTGTTACAAGGGGGATGGGGGGGGGGCAGTGAAGGATGGTATAGGTGGGAGGAGAGAGAGCAACGCTGGGGTTTTTCTGCCTTTGTACTTTTACATTCGCTGGACCTTGAATAACTCAGGGAAGACAGGAAAAGAGAAAGCAGAGGACAGGCAGGGATGTTAAGTGAACTCTGAAGCTGCTCAGAAAGGAGACGCTACAGGAAAAAAAAACATTTACATTAACAGCGGCGCTGTTTTCAGAGAATCATAGGCTTTGAATAAATCCATCAGTCAAGGAAATGAAAAAGACAAACAAATAAAGCCAATCTGCTCCTCTGCTGATGGGTTTTTGTTTACGCTCCCACACATTCCGCTGTCTGTTTCTGCTGATGGCATCGCGTCCCTTTTCCGCTCCGCAGAACTCTCGTTACCAGACCTACCAGCGCATGTGGAACTTCATGCACTCCAAGCAGCCCAGCGTGTTTGTGAAGAGCACGGAGGAGGGCATCGCCCGCGTCCTCAACTCCAACTATGCCTACCTGCTGGAGAGCACCATGAACGAGTACTACCGCCAGAGGAACTGCAACCTGACGCAGATCGGAGGACTGCTGGACACCAAGGGCTACGGTATCGGCATGCCCCTGGGTACGTGGACAGGGGGGGGCGGACGGGTTGGAGGTAGGGGGAGAGTGAAAGGAAGCGCAGCACAGCACAAAAGCTTGAGGCTTCGCTTAAACGCTCTGCTGTATAATTAATGTAGAAGTTGAGAGAGAGAGAGAGAGAAGTGACAAACTGGAGCATCGGGCGGAGGACGCACCGTAAACGGCGCACGGGGGAGTTAGAGTAGAGGCTCAGCAAAGCCCGGCCATTAGCTGCCATCATGGGGGAAATGATGCAAACGGGGAGAAACGTGCCGCGACGCTTCAACAGAGCGCCGGTGTCTGCGCTCCGATGTGGGCGCGAGGACGGGAGAGGGGGCTCTGGAAGCGATGCCTGTCGAAACCGGGATCCAGTGGGTTCCAGTGCCTCACGCTTTGATCTGGAGTCGAGTCAAAGTGGGGATGAGGGAAAAACACACCTTAAAGTAAACAAGATCAGATCTAAACCCACGAATGCTTTTGATGTTGAAATGAGAGATGAGCCGGCTTTCGGGGCCGAGCTGTGACCTCCAGAGCCGAGCACAGCCGCGAAGTCAGGAGAATGTCGAAGTCAGGGCGAGCCGCGGAAAGTTCACCTCCGCCGTCACTTCCCTTCAGGGTCGGTGTACCGGGACGAGTTTGACCTGGCCATCCTCAAGCTGCAGGAGGACAATCGCTTGGAGATCCTCAAGAGAAAGTGGTGGGACGGTGGCAAGTGTCCAAAGGAGGAGGACCACCGTGCCAAAGGTTTGTGTCCGGTTCCGGTCCGCCCCCACCCGGCTCGTTGTCAGGGGCTCAGTCGTTCTAAAGCCTTTCTCTCTCTCTCCCCCTCACCCCCCCAGGCTTGGGGATGGAGAACATCGGCGGGATCTTCGTGGTGCTGGTGTGCGGCCTGCTGGTGGCCATCTTCATGGCCGTGCTGGAGTTTGTGTGGATGCTGAGGCAGACGCCGGGAAACGAGGTGAGAGAGGGCCATCTAACCTGCGTCTGCTTTGTCTCCCTCTCCCCTCCCTGGCGCCCCCCCGCCCGCGGAGCCGCCAGGCTCCCCCGCAGCGCACAGCTTTGACATTAAGGCCACGGCTTTATGTGTCCAGCCTATGAGACGCAATCAGCACAAAACCAAAGATATACCTCACTCAGAGAATATGCATACACTGTAGAGTATGGATTGTTCGCTTTATAGCGGTATCACACGGAAACGAATATATTGAATGTAAATAGGCCTTATTGTTGGTGAATACATACTAACAGGGTGCTCCCAATGGGTTTACTAATGAACATAGCTGTTTTATTGGAGCTTTAATTTAATTATCTTTTTACTGAACTGTGCCTGGCGTTGTGTGCACATCCTCAGTCAAAACACTGAAGTCAGAGGCCGACGTCTCTGATGTTAAGGGTGAACTGTTGTGGGTTTAGACTGTCAACTGAAACTTTGCATTAATAGAAGCAGAGGTAAAAACAATACTTACAGCATCAAAGAGAAAGTTTTTCACTCGCAAACATTTATAGTTGTTTAAACACTTAAACTGAACTACATGATATAAAAAACAGAAACAAACACTATATACTCACATATAATCATATGAATTTCAATGTAGCTCATATGTAGTGGCAACTATAAAGCAAAGGGAGGAGCAGCATCCTTCACGGGGATGGAGTCCGTTTTAAATGATGGTGGAGCTCCCAGGACCAAGAACGATCCGAGGACTCGCATGATCTCTGATGTGCTTCCTTTAAAAGATACTTGATTTTTGTCTTATCAAATGGACGTAACACTGTGTTGTTAATTCAATAAACGTTCAGAATGTGAAAGTCAGAAACCAACTCATGTGCTTTCTTCTCGTGTGTGTGTGTGTGTGTGTGTGTGTGTGTGTGTGTGTGTGTGTGTGTGTGTGTGTGTGTGTGTGTGTGTGTGTGTGATTATAGTTAATACGCAGCATGTGTGGGTAATTAGCTACAGTTGTAATTATTTGAGTTTACATACAGTTAATATCTAACAAAGAGCTCAATAATCTTTCCAGGAGACGTTAGATTTAAACTCCATTTGTACTGTATGTATTTTATTATTTTACTGTTGGATGTGCAGGCTACTCCAGGAGTCTCTGTGGTGTTCCCGCTGCTCACCAATCACAAGCGCGCGCACGTGACGCGACGTGAAGTCAGCCAGCGAGCTGTCTGGCCTCTCTCGCCCGTCCTCCCTCCCCCTCTATTATTTTCTCCCTTGTGTGTGTGTGCTTGCAGCAGTCAGTGTGCGAGGAGATGCTGCGGGAGCTCCAGGGCATCGTCCTGTGTCGAGACAGCCTGCAGGTGAGGCGTCGCCGGGCCGCCTCCATGCTGCGGCCGCGGCCCCTGGCCCTGGAGGAGCGCCGGGCGCGAGCGGCCGCCGTCAGCCTCAGCAACGGCAAGCTGTGCGGCGGCACCGGGCTGCCCGAGCCCCTGTCCCACAGACTGGCGCAGGAGGCCGCGCTGGTCGCCAGGGGCTGCAGCCACATCCGCATCTGCCCCGAGTGCCGGCGCTTCCAGGGACTGAGGATGCGCCCCGCGGGGGCCACGGGGGCGCTGCCGTCCCCCACGCACAGCGAGGAGAGCATAGAATGGGACAAGACCACAAACAGCAGTGAACCCGAATAACCAGAGAGTCCGACGGGGCCGACGCTCTGCTTTCCAGGGATCAAAGGTCGCGTGGCGTTTTTATACAGCGACTCGGAGCTTGGTCTTGAAGGGCAGGACAATGCTGGGGACTGGGTTTTTGCTCTGGAGGCAGCAGTCAGTTTTTGGGATATCCTTGGGTGATTTTTTTCCCCCATGGTCATGGGAAAAACTGATGAGTCTGTCTCGTTATGGTCTGTCCCTGTTGGCTCTCTGTACCGTGCAAAACAGGACGGACAAAAACAGCTACGGGGCATTTGTACTATGCAGTATTTTCAGTCATTTATCATTGTGCTGTTCCCTTTTTTTTCTTTTTAAATTATTTCTGTCCTCTGTTGGGTTTATCAGTACTGAATATTGTTATTCTATTGTTCAAAAAAAAAAAGTTCCTTTTTTATCTGACAGTTTACTGTATGGACATAAATTGCCTCTGAAGAGCCGAAGAGCTGAAGATGAACAGACTAACGCAAGGTCATCTTTGGAATCCTTTTATTTTGAAAGTGCCAAAAACCACGAGCGGTATCTCGTGGCTGAAGGAAGCACCGCAGCCTTGAGGAGACGACGAACTCGACCGGAGCTCGAAGTCGAGCGGAGGGTGCGAGACGCGCGGACTTGTTTTATAGTAGTGATATTCTAATGTTTTAACTGTTGGTATCTCTGAAAGGCAGAGGTGTTGGGCCCTTTGAACGAACGGCAGAAAAACCCGACGCTGACGCAAACACGCGCATTCACCGAAACATGCATTTGTTTTCTATCCTCCGCGTCCTTCATTCGACCTTCGTCCCGTCCGTCATCTTTATTATCTCTCACTTAAAAATGCAGAGCACAGTGTCTGCCTCGTCAGATTCCAGGTGATTATTTTCCCGCAACTCGCACGCTGAGGCATTAACCGAGGCTTTTTAAGAGGTCTGTGTATGAACGAGCCCCGGCGAACGTCAGAACCAAAACATGAGGTCCCTGGCAAGGTAAAGGCTTATTTATATCCGCAGTTGGCTTGAGTTCCTTTAAATGTCAAGGCGGTTAAAGTTTTATTGAATGTGATGTTTTACACATTGCTTCGAGGGGCTTTTCAGTTCACATCAGCCTCGGTTCCCTATGACTTTTATTTTTGCAAAAGCCAAGCCGTGGAATACATTAATAATGTCCTGTGGAGGGACCGGCGCGATGATTCATTCTGCCGCTTATGGGTGCAGTCCAGTTATTGACATCAGTAAAATCGAGTGCGTTGGAGATTAACCTGAGCTCTTTAGCGGCCGTGACCTTCAGTCACGCGTTCGCATTAAACAGACCACCGGCAGGATTTATTACTTCCTGGGTGCACTTGTACGTGCTTTGAAGGTGTCGCTTCATGAAAGCCTGGCCGTTGCCCAGTGAGGAGCGGCGGCCTCCACCTGTCTTCACAGCTTCCTGCTTATCTCTGATGTGTTCATTTCATCTGCCCATCAGCGCCTGTCACTCAGCTGCCGTCACTCAGCTGCCCCCAGAAGTAGGCCACCAACTCCAGCTGGAGGGCGTTCATATCTCTCATATCGTATTTTTATTAGCTCCAGCCACTGTCTACCCTTCTTCTTTTTTTATTTTGTTTGTTTTTATGATTTTTGCCAAGAATTGTCTTTTCAAAGTAGCAGCCAGGAAAGAGGGTGAAATATATTGCAATGTCTGTGTTGGTGTATGAGTATGTCTATGCTCGCACTGCTGACCAGGGGAAGTCTTCTCACCACCTTTCACACACCTGTTCCTGCTGGGTTGACCTGTCAGAAGCTGCTGGCGGACCTGCAGAGAAGTGCAGTTTTCAGTGAATTAGATTAGATTCATTTTCGCTCAAACCATGAGGTTTGTTGGAGAGAAGTTCAGAACTTAGTTCAGACACATGTTGCTTTGATGTTTCACCCACAGAAATGAATAGAAACTTTGCCACCTACTGAGGAGCTTATGACAAAGCATTGCATCAAATCAAATCCTCCTCCCAGAAAGACTTTTTTTTAGGTTTTGTAAAATACAAGATTAAAACCGGTGATTATTTGATTTTCCAATAAATCACCTATTCACTGGGCAGTGACAACCTTAGTTTCTTTAACACTGTTACTGTTCAACTAACTCTTCAGTCACAGATACATGAATGTAAAAGCAGCTGCTTTACTCTTTTTCGTGACTTAGTGGGGAACGATTAATGATGTGTGATGCAAATGACAAACCGCAACGACTACAACATCCTGTTCTCTTTTTCACCAGAACGTCTGATCTTGCAGCTTGACATCCCGTTTGAGTCACTGCACCGTTAAAACACCGTGTTCTGGTTGCTGATGGGCACACAGCACCGCTGTGGCCTAGCCGACGAAGAGCAACAACAAGATTAAGCGTGTTCCGCGGATTTGTCTGATCACATAACATCTATTCACAGTCCTGCCCAGAGACTAGGTGACATTTCTGCTTTATTCCCACCTAATAGTGTTTCAGCTTCCATCGATTAAAACCACAGCGGCCTGTTTGCCTAAATAGTTTAACTTCAAACAAACTCTAAGCTTGCTTATACTTGCAAAACAAATTATTATAATATAATTATTACTTTATTATATTATTAATTGCTTTGTCTTCCAATTCAGCCCATTAGTCGGATGTCTTAATGAAGTTTTGTGAAGATCTTGGTGAAGTGTAATCTAAATCATTGTTTCCATAAAATCGGTTGGGTTTTGGTTGATTTCAGCAACTATTAATCATTTTTTGCTGTAACTGTCTCACAGAAGTTGTGTTAACATATCTTGCCGTCCAGTGTTTATATATGTATTTGTATCACTGGAAGAGCTTTGAAATTGAGTATGCTGATATAACACAAAGCTACAGATGCAGCCGTCTGGAGACGGTCACACTGTGAGAAAACGGTTCACAGCCAATAGAAACTATACATTTCTTTTGTTTAATAACTCGTTAACAGTCAATTCAGTGAGAACAGAACAGGGGGAAAGTCTCACATTTCATTACCGGTGTGTGTCCATTTGCTGAATGTCACCAAGAAACTGCACCTGATGCCAACGTCCCAAACATTTACAGGGCTGCTAAATCAAGCGTAGTGGGAATGAGATTGGCAATTACCTTGAAGGCATGAAGAGCAGTAGAGTACGAATTAAAACAAATCCCAGTGGGAAACACTGGGCGACCTTCGCTGAGAGACCACTCACGAAGCTGGCAGGCTCTGGCTGCTGTATATTATGAGATTTATTTTCTTATGTTGACATTTATATCCCATCATAAATACATTTGTTAGATCAACCTCTGTTCTGTGGGGTTCTGGTTTGTCTCCGATGTGTTTCACGTTAACTCCGTCCGGCCTCTGAGAGCACTTTTGTGCTTTGTTACATATATTTTATTATTCACACTGTGGCCATATTCAGCCAGTGCCCCTCTAACAGACAACTGTTAAGTGCACCGGGAGGAGCCGACGCATCTACCTCTCATGTCTCTCCTATGACCGAATTAACATCTGCACACTTGAATCAGCGGAACAGCTGGGAGCTCGTGTAGGTAGGAAGCGTAATGGAGGCTAATGAGTTTAACAACTCACTCGTGCTGCAACCGTGGCTCGGCCGCGCTCCATCCATCACTGTGATTTCCTGTGGATGCGTCCCCCACCTCGGCCCGGGGAGCGCACTCGAGCGCCGCGGCGTTACAGATGACACCGTTTTTCAGTACAACCGGCGTGTCACGGCGTATGTACAGGTCACGCACGCCCACGTAATTCCTCCGAGAGTGACACGGGCGCACACGAGCGCTCACCGCCACCTGTGCGTCACCGCTGGGCCGCGTCTATTCCGCCTGTCTCCGGCGCTCCGGGGCCATAAATTAAACGCACCTCTACCCGCCGCTGCCCGGCTGCCGTTGGATTTATGGAGCTCCGTGATGAACACTGAGCGCCTGCAGAGGTGTGGGAAAAAATCTACTCCACTGCTGGAGTTTACCCAGTTGTAGCGCATAGCGGTGCCAATCCCTCCCAGTTGATTGTTATTCTGCGAGGATTTACGAATTATGATACACGGAGTGTGAAACACTCCACAAAAACAGCTCGCTGCTCGCATAAAAGTCACTCTGCGGCCGCTACAGTTTGATTTCATTCAAAAGGCAGTCAGGAAAACCGTTCATCCCATCTCCATCCCTTTCCTGGCGGCAGGTTTTGCAAGGTTAACAGCGTGCACGTGCAGCTCACGGCGACCGAGTCCAAGGGCGCGGAGAGAAAGACGCAACGGGAGAAAGTTTCTACTTCACGGCGACTGTTGCACATTTTTAAGTGAGAGGTTTCATATTGATCTGCTGGGACTTAATTGCAAATGGTTTGATGCTGTTGTGTGGTCAAAGAAAAGTTATTCGGAGCGCAGGAATCCTCTCCAAGGTGAGACGCTGTCAGCGCCGTTATTCGGCCTTTTGTGCACCGACAGCCGCCGTTGCACATATTGACCAAAACATCTTGACATTGTTTGTCTTTCAGAGAAATAAAACGGAGCTTCATTTACTTTGAGTTTTGTTCCCTGACTGTTCAGCGGCGCCTTGATCGATGGCTAACAGATGGGGAGGCATTGATTACTTGTTTGGGTGTGTGTGTGTGTGTGTGTGTGTGTGTGTGTGTGTGTGTGTGTGTGTGTGGTCGCTGGGGCGTATTTGTATGCAATCGCTCCCATACACTTTGCTCAATGGGAAATCACAGCGTGGGCATCTTGATTCATCAGCCGGGGACCTTTTTGTTGCGTCATTACCCAGAAGCTGAATGGAGGCGGCCAAGTCAAATCCAGCGGATGTGCAGCAGCCGGCGGTCATTGCCCGGCATTCACCAGAAGGATGAAAGCAGCCTCTCTCCTTTTATTTTTAGTCGCGCATAACAAAGCCACATGGGTTCATTATAATTATACACATGCAAAACTTCACCGAATGTAGGCGATAGAAAAGTCTTTTGACCTTGGATTAAAGTTCGCAAGACTGAAGCTCACATTAGTCACTTTCCTTAATGCCTCTGCGTTTTATGAGTGTCATCAGTCTCGATGCAGAGGCTTCAGTGACAGCAGCAAAAACATTCACATTTTAATCAGTTCATTAATCATCTCCTTCATGAACTCAGCCCCGTCTCGTCTCATGTGCTCGGCGGGTCTTTAACTTTAAGTTATACAATGTTAACAATAACATACATGCATCCGTCCGTCTACGATCTTTGGCCTCACGCTTCAAGCAGGATAAAGATGCACAGCAACGTATTTAAAGATTAGAACGATGCTGAGAAGAAAATCCTCAAGGCTCTGTGATGCTTATCGAATCGTGGCTCAGCGATGACTGCAGCCGACCCTATTATGTCCTAAATAAATAGAAACACATGCCCTCTCTGAAGGCGAGTTTTCATTGTAATCACTGGATTTCAGATAAAGGCCTCTTGAGTTCCTGTGTTAATTGGTCGTTAGAGCTCAGAATTATCTTAATCCCCGGGTAAATGATTCATTACCTCACAGATGAGAGGCTAAAATAAATTGCAGTGGGCCATGAAAAAGACACACAAATGACAGCCTTGGAAGCGAAATCTGTTTATCTGGCTCACTGCAGGGGAAGTCGGCTTTAATCGATACTGGGCAGCTATATCGCATTTCCTGCATCATTAACTCTTATTTTGCCTTTCTGTTGTTGTTGTGCATTGTTAGTTTACTTCCCACCAGACATCACTTTTTGTTTACTTTTTATATTTCCCATTATCTTGACTTTTGTTTATGCGTTTGCTGACAGGCACAGTGTTTCTATGCCTTTTCCTGCATGAGACATCGTATCTGCATCGCCATCTTTGCCATTACAGTGAACCAACCTGTTGGAACATCTTGGAATGTCACCTAAACACATTCAAGTCTGAAATACACACCATAACCCCTGTAAAAACATCTATCTCAAATATCCTGCTGGCCATTAACAGTCATTTGCTACATCTAGTGGGCGTTGCACAGCATTACAGACGCTGTATAGTAAAACTACTGGATACGTGCACACACTTGTACCGCGGTTGTACAATATTATCTCCGGCCTCCATCTGTGTGTTCGGCGTACGGAATGGTGGGTGAGCAAATTCACGCTGTCACTTTTGTTTGAACCCAGCGCCGTGGCAACAGTCTGATCAAACAGAACCTGAGCTGTGGACAACGACGCTGAACTGAAGCGTCTCACTGGGGGCGGTCGCTTGCGTGCGTAAGGCCTCAGCCCTTTCTACACGTCCAGAGCGTTCAGGCCAAATTCGGAGAGCGCTTGCTTGTAGTTCTCATGCAGGCTTGTGCTCCTGTCCTCCCATCCCTGTCGAGCCACAGACAGCTGGGAGGTCAGACTGTCTAGAGTCTCCTGCACAAAAGATTAGAAAAAATTAGATACAATCTAAAATGTTCTATTTAAATCAGGCACTTGTCTAAGTTGATATCCCTCCCCCCTCAGGCACCTTTAACTCTGATGAATTTCAGAAGAGAGCCGCTGGATAAGAGGCATAATTAGATTTTTTTTTTTGTCATACTGGGAACCAGAGAAATAATGATAATTACATATTAAATTCCACGTTCTATAATCACAGGCTCGGCTCTCTAACAGTGCTCTGGACTCCATCACTTATCTTTGAAAATACGTGCAATGACGTGTTTCATGTTATCTCTTAAAAGGTCAGCACTGACCCTCCTCAA
This sequence comes from Betta splendens, assembly GCF_900634795.4. Classification (NCBI taxonomy): domain Eukaryota; kingdom Metazoa; phylum Chordata; class Actinopteri; order Anabantiformes; family Osphronemidae; genus Betta; species Betta splendens. The sequence goes on from NC_040893.2 coordinate 9,118,854, forward strand.
GCCTCACATTGTCCTAACATTGTCCCACACTTAATGTTCACCCTTACTGACTGGTCCAAACGCTTGTGACACATGGACGAAGGCTGGACGGTGTAAAAAATGTCTGAGGCTCTTTGTAGAGCTGCTTCAAGACTGTGCTGTCTGTCATCTCTAAAGTGACAGAGGTGAGCAACAGGTTTATTGCACAAAACTACAGACAAAAGCCAGATTTAAAAGAATTACCACACGACTCCTTCGTGTGTGGAGAGGAGCAGCAGGAAAGCTGATTACAGCACCGCACCTGTGCTCAATACGCCAGCTAAAAATGCTGTTTTCTCTGTATGACACAATATTTTGATGTAGAGCAAAACCCGCTAATCCCCAGCTGTTCCTGCGAAGCCTTTACAAACAGGATAACAGCGTTTTTGACTTGCAACTGCTGAAAAGCCCAGCACAGACGCTGGGCCAACCTCAGGCCATTGTAAAAGTGAGTGCACGCCTTTATATGCATTTGTCACACTACAAAGAGGCCTGTGAGTGTCATTTGACTCACATGCAGGATCTTCTCATAGTCTGTTTCCATGTTGTCTAGCTTGAGTTGGAGGTCACATATGGCGGCATCCTTCTCCTCCTCCAGCTCCTCGCGCTCCCGTTTCTCCTTCCTCAGCTCCTCCTGACACAGTGCTGGGCACACATGCATTTAGACACAGTCGCTTTAGATTTGCAGGCTAACTGGCACCACTGTGAGCGTGATTATTGAAGTACTGCATAGACTTGACAATTAGACATATGTACCAAGTTCCTCCTTCAGCTGGCTGACCTCCTCCTCCAGCCTCTTCACCTTGTGGGTCAGCTCTGTCTGCATGGTTTTGTACTGGCGACTGAGGTCTACAATGACATTTTTCCCCGGTTTAGCCTTAGTTTCTGATTGACTTCTTAAGGCTAATGCAGCAATCAGCTTAGGCGCCCAGCTAATTAAAGTTTTTGTTCCTCGAAAATTACTCTAACCTTGGCAAACACGCCCCTAGTCCTCACCCCCCTGAGGAAGCCACGCTTTATCTCAGGTTATTAAAGGAGAGAATAATTGTTGATTCATGCCCTGTCTGTACTGTACCAGAGCTGATGTCCCTGCGGTCTTGTATCTCATGCTGCAGCTTCTGCTCCATATTCCTCAAGCATCTCCTCAGGTCACTTCTGTCAGCCTGGACCCGTATTAGCGATTCACGCTGTAGAGCTGTGGCGGTCACACAAGTGCACCAAGATGTGAACGAACAAACCAGAGGTCGGTAATAACCCTGTACAGCAGCACTTGCAGAGCAGTGATGTTGCAGTAAAGCAATGCATTCAAAAGCAAATGAAAGCATAGGAGTATATTAGGTCCTAACTAACGTTATGGCAAATCAGATACAGTTATTTTCACTTTGTGATTATTTAATTCAAGATTCAACATTCCTGCTGCAGTAAGTGTAAATGTGTATGCTACAGTAACGACTGTAGTTTGTCTTGTTTATAACTATATAACACAGCTTACTTCACCAATAGGAGGACTTAAAAAGGGAGCTCACCGACGTGATCTTGTAGGACGACTACATCCAGTAAGCTGGGCCTGCGTTGTTCCTCCAGTTCATTTTCAACTGCAACCCATGAACATAATCACTCATTAACAGATTAACGATTTAGCACAACAAAAGCTACAATCTAATAACCTTCTGAGCAGAATTACTTTTTCCTGGCTTCTTCTTTGTGGCCTTTTTGGTCTTTTTCTTTGCAGGCATGTTTGCTTTCTGCTCAGCCTGTTGAACACGGACCAAACACACTGGATCTACTGCCACCACACACAGGGATGAGTCTTTGTTGCCGGGCGCTGGTTGCTGAGGGAGTTGCCAGGGCATCAACTGTCCAGCTTGACTCATAATAGAGTGACTTTCACGGGAGCCAATCGCGGCTTCTCCGCGGAGCGGTTGCCTTTTTAGCTCGAGCACGCGAGCCTTATAATTGGATCCTTACTTTTAGCGAGACATGTGAAAAGCGTCCTTTGTTGTCAGGGGTGATCGAGGATGTGACTGGAGGCATTCGGGGCTGCGTTCGGTGTCTCCGCAACGTTTTGTGAACGCTGCACGGCAAAGGGCGCGCACGCGGCTACATTCATGCATCGCGAACGCGCACGAGGAAGGCGTGGAGTTGGCTTTTGAGGAGGAGGAGGGGGGGGGGGGGGGGGGGGGACCCGAACGGAAGGGGACGTACAGGAAAGGAAAGGGCCACACATACACGTCACGGGGGAACCAGAAAAATACTGAGCAATGTTTAATTCTCACAATCATTTATTCGCCCCCAGCTTCCGTGGACGTCCGTGAAGCGTTCACACGTTCAGGCGCAACTTCGTCTCCTGAGCGATCGGCGAGCGCTGGGTGTCGTAGCGTCGCCGCCAGCAGGGGACGGCTGACACTGTCACGCAGCCGCTCAACTTCCCGTCAAGACACGGGCGCAGACGAAGCGAGCCGCTGCCACCGACAGAGAGGGGAACGACACCGGGGTCGTCGGACGACGTGGACGCGCCGCGGCTTCTGGGCGTTGAAACGGTGCCATTGTCCTGCCGTCGCGGGCGAGTAGGAACAGGTCGGCTGCTCTGCTAATTAGCCTGCGCGGGTCCCCGCGGAGAGACGGAGCGGCGCGGCTAGCTGCAGCGGGGAGCAGCTCGCACCGACTGTGAGGGACTTGTTTGAGCCACGGTCGGGGCGTTCGTCCAGCGAGCCGATGTTGGGTTTGCCGATGGGAGCCTTCACGCGATAGTCCCCCCTCCCTCCATTCCTCCTCCTCCCCCCCGTCGGACCCTGGCTCGGATTCGCCGCTCGGGCGCTGTCCTCGCCCGGCGGTGCCGGATCACCCTCGCCAGGTCCAGCTAACTGTAGCCGACGGTTCGGTCCCCCTGACCCCTGCCCTCTCCTCGCCTCTCTGTCGCTCTGGCCGACCCTAGCCGAGCCCGAACATGGCAGGGAACCTGAAGAAAGGCGGGGGGCTCATTGGGATGATGAAGGATGCCTTCCAGCCACACCATCACCACCTCCACTCCCATCATCAGCCCGGGACCGTGGACAAAAAGACGGTGGAGAAATGCTGGAAAATGATGGACAAGGTTTGTGGTCATCGACATTAACAAGCCGTTGACGTTAGCTAGCTTGTCGGATGCGGAGGGGAGGAGGGCTGCTAGCTAACCGCAGCTAACTAGCGGTAAGCTAGCTAATCGCCTGCTGCAGATCTAGCGTTGCTAACGTTACGTTAGCCCGTCAGCTGGGAGAAGACGTGGTCAGCTAACGTTAGCACTTACTTTCAACCGATCTGCGTTGTTTGTACCTTGGTATCAGAGTAGCTTGCAACACAGATAGACTAACCTTACCTAACCTTAACGCCAGTAAAGGCTTCTTCAACACATATGTTTGCTGTAAAGTTGTTATACTTTGGTCCATGTAGCTTATATAACCAAGTTTAAATGTCAGGCTGTATCATAAGCGGTGGCATTTTTAAATAAAATAGTTTTAGCTAAATTTTCAGGCGCTGCTAATCTGGCTTTGACTCCTTCAATCGTTGCCTGAATCACTGTAACTGTTTGCTGGCACGGTAGCACAAACATTAAGACAAATAAAATAATTGCATCCATTTCACTGGGCCAATTATGGTGCTTCACAGGAGAGACTCGTTTCACAGCTTCACTTCTCGGAAAAAGTCTGTAGCAGTTTGACCCCTGGTTTCCTGTGAGATTCACACAGCTATATTACAGCGAATAGGAAGACAAGTCCCATTTGTCTCCTCATCCTCTTTGAAGCCTAAAGTAGTATTAAGCTGTGATATTACGATGCCTAGTAATTTTACAAAGCTGATTCCAAGAAACCACAATCCACTTTATTGTGTACCTTTAGCATCTGTGGCAGACTGTCTACTGTAGCTGATCCACTGCTGTAATAAGAAGGGCAACCAAACTTCTTGTTTCTTTTCAGTTGTGCTCTTTGAGATGTTTAGCACTCTCCCTAAAGGGTTTTCTTTGTACATCCTAATGTGCTTCAATGCTGAGTGGACAGGAGACCTTAAGCAACCACAAGCACAGCCACGTTAACGATTATAAGTTAAAGTATGGGAATAATTTACCATCTTCATCCAAAGGACTATACGGCCACAGTGAACGAATCAGTGACTTACCTTTTGAGAAGGATTTAAGGCCCGAAAGTATTTTTACTCCACCAGTTTGATTAAAATAGAAGCGGAAATATTGTTCAGGGCTGTCTGAAGGAAAACCACAGCAGAGCATATACCATAGGCCAACAGCTGCAAAATAACAATGCGGTTTCTCTGAAAACACCTCCCGCACAGGATCAGGTTAAATTTTTATCAAGAGCTTGAGGCGCTTTTACCTCCTCAGTTATTTTCATTACCTCGGCTTGAGCCTTTTAAGTTAAGCACAAATTCACCTATGCATTCATCGAACTTTAAACAGTGTTACAGTAGCATTGCTGTGTCTGCTGTCTCACTACCACATGTCTCAGGTTCATGAGCAATAACTAACAAAACCCTGTAGGTTGTATATACTGAATTGTCTCCACAGGGCATGCTAGGAAATATTGGCAATTATTGTTTTCTTTTTTTAGTAGGGAACTGACTGAATCTCGTTATAAATTACTCTGAGATCATTTCAATATCATGATGAGCAAGTGATAGGAACACTCAACATCAAATGACTTGTGTTTCTTAGCTTGTCTTAAGTGAAAATTGTAACTCTGTGTACTCATCTATCATCCTTTCCATATTTGCCGCAATTTCTTGAGAAAAAAAGCTTGGTTGAAATGACTAATCACTAGACTCATTCCATTATGCGAGTTCTGGAATAGATAAGTCACTCGAACAGCTCAATTTTTTTTATTTTTTTTTTAAATCAGACTTCATTTCAAATTAGTGTCCATGTTGTGAAATTAAAAACCTAACTCTGGGAATGAATAAACGGCTGCTTCTTTTTGATTTGCTAGACAGAGTGGAAAATATGTTTTCCAGGAATGGTCTGTAACCTTTGCGGGGGAAAAAGGGAGCACCAAATAACCAGTATACTGCAAAAGTCTAACAAACATTAAACTCGGATCTACTGTTCTTTAAGGTTAACTTTTAATGAAGTTGGACTTCATGTGGAAATACTTTCCGGTTTATGCCTTGTGTAAAATCACTGAGCAGAGACAGAGACAAAGAGAGGAGAGTAAAACCTCTGTTGCATGTCTATGTGTAATGCACTTTAGCTTGGAGGCAGAAAGTATTTAATTTAACCATGGCACTTATGTACATGGATACATATAGGAACCCTTTTTTACGTGTCCATGCACGCACACATGCTTGGCTCAGTCATGGGTACAAGTGTTGATGTGATCAATGATATTCATATGCATAGTAGTAGGCCTCGAGAGGAGTATAAGGCATGCAGGCAAAGTATAGGTAATGATTCTGAGAGAACATTAGTTTCATTTGAGCTCATTATGTAGTGCAATGGAAAAAAAGTTTCCCTCAGATATCAACCACAAGAAAATTGTCCAAAATATGCAGAAGAAAATGTATCACATACCACCCAGTATACAGCCCACGATAGCTTGCTATGACATTGTCTGGTTTTCACTCTAGTCAACCAACTATTGTTTATCCAACATGATCATCAGTCTTCTTAAATTCATGAAATTCCAATCTAGTTATATGTTAGTGAAGAGTTGGATGTCATATAAAAGCACTGAATTAATACACGTACATTCCTTTCAGTGCTTCTATACTGATGGAAGCTCATACATTACAAACATTTAGCATGCTGTGAAATGTGTACGTCTTTAAAATATCATACTGGCCATGTGTGGCCTCATTCTTCATGCAAGGCATTTGATATAGTTATAATTAACTGACTACTGTCAGAACAGTGTCCTATTTACAAACTGGGATAAAATGTTCTTTATGAGAGAAACGTACCTTTTTTTTTTTTAATGCCAGATTCCTGATCTCAACACGTGATTACTGAACAGTAACGACCAGTAATTAGATTTAGGGCTACAACGAATGATCATTGGATTACTTTTTTGCCAATGTACTGCATAGGTGACTACAAATGTATATTCATAAAGTTATATTGCAATATGTAGTCATTCTATGCGGTTTTATTCTTCTTTTTTTCCACTTGTCTTATTTCCCCACAAATACAAAACTAGTGGCTTACAAAAGGAAATTCACGTCGGCATTCCTGTAATGCTGTTCCTGCCATATTTCATTCTAACACTCCTAAGTTTGGTAGACAATAATTTGGCCTGTTTTACAGAAGAATGAGCAATGTCCTGTTGCTGACATGCAATTGTTCATCCACTGACACCCTCAGTAGCTTTAGAACTGCAGTGACACAAGCACCGGTCCAGTAGGACACGGTGAGAAACAATTGAACAACACTGAAAAAGAGGTATTCATTTATACAATCTGGCGGATGTTTGACTCGTATTTATACATATAAGGTGCTTCATAGCCTGACCATCAGCAGAGGAAGTCTAAATGAAGGTTGTGAAAGAGTTTATTTTGTGACCTGCCACCGTATGTGTTGTGGGTGTCAATGGTTTAGGGTTATTGCCTTCGTGCTCATGCGCACAATGTTGAGCAATGAGAATTTGTGTTTTAAGGCAGAAGTGTATGCAGCTTTAGAAGAGGAAGTATGAAATCAGCAGCGTCTGTGAACATGCTGAAGAGAATCAGACTATGGTTACCTGCAGTTACTGACATTGAATTATGGTAATGGAGATTATTTGCTTCATGCTGTGAACAGAACACATTGTGCAACAATAGATACAAGTATGCTTTTGTTTTCTTCCACCTTTCTACAAAGGCTTTTAGTGGCTTTTGTGTGAAAAAACTCACAAGGGATTGAATCATGCTTAGTGCATGAGATTGTGTTTACCACATTTAGCAGAGTTTCAAAGGGCCTTTCTTTTGATTTGCAACCCTGTAGCATAATTTTCTTTGTAGCACCTTTTGATGAAAATGCATTTTAAACATTTCTCAGATATTCTTCTCTTTTTAACCTTCCACCACGTTCAAACATGTCTCCCTTCTTGCTTTCTCTCACCATCAATACCACATCCAACTCTAACCGTATCTCGTCTTCCCCTCCCACACGCCTGCTTTTCAACAGGTGGTACGTTTGTGCCAAAACCCCAAATTGGCCCTGAAGAACAGCCCCCCTTACATCCTGGATCTGCTGCCAGACACCTACCAGCACCTGCGTACCATCTTGTCACGCTACGAGGGCAAAATGGAAACTCTGGGGGAAAACGAGTACTTCCGGGTCTTCATGGAGAACCTGGCCAAGAAAACAAAGCAGACCAGCAGCTTGTTCAAGGAGGGCAAGGAACGCATGTATGAAGAGAACTCCCAACCCAGGTGAGTAAAGAGAGGAATAATTCAGGTATTCTAATGTAGCTGGAGCCGTTCCGAATGGAGACGTGAAGGTTTCAAATGTTCGCATTTTGTTTCCCTCTTCGCCAACTGAATGACGTAGCCCTTGTGTTTACTTTCGTCAATGAACTCGTGAAATGGGCTAGCCTGAGGTGTGAAGTCTTCGTCATACAGGGTATGCCAAAGACTCTGAGTAACTACGATAGAGTGAACAGTTGCACCCATTCCCAACCCCCAGGGTGGTTGCAGCTCAGAATGTAAGAAAAGAGGAGGAGAGAGGTGTTGTGGTTTGAGCATGTGAGCATCTGTGGTGAGACTGGTGCTTAATCTACAGCAGCTGCCTGTCACTCAATTTTTGTGCGTACTTATCTTCATCATCTACTTAACACCTCCTTTTTGGAGCTTCTCACACTGTTAAATTTACAGAGTTCTCTTTTTTGTCGAACATGCAGTCGTATGTGTTTGTTCCTCATCAGTACATCAGCAAACTGTCTGTATAAACATTAAGCACTTGTCCTATTTTATGTGTGGCTTGAGGAAGTGAAATTAATAACATTTCCCCATGTTCCTTGTTAAAAAGCACTAAAATGAGGATATATGGTGAATGACAAGACATGAATGTATTTTGGACTTTTTTAGTCTTGTGGTGTTATTGACCAAAGTCCTTCTAATGCAGTATTTGTCCGTATTTAGTTATGTATACGTATAACATATTATTGCAGTAAAGGCTTTCTTAAGAACTGCCTCTTGCTCGCAGTAAAGAACACAACTTGCAGAAGATTTTAAAACCGTTTGTTGCCTAGGCAGCATTTTTTTTGTTCTTACTGGAAGGCTATAGTTAGGCACATAAACATTTTTCTTCACCAACCTATCAAAGTATAAACAGCATATACTAAAGCTGGTTTTAGATTAAGAGCATTCAAAGTTGAATGCTCTATTTGTGTCAGAAATAAATCAGCATGAGTGACGTAAATATTTGGAATTGGCCATGGCATCTCACCTTTTACTGACAAAATGGTCATGAGCAGTGAACATCAACAGGATGGAGTTTGTGTCTTCTGTCCCTTCAAATACCTGGTTGTGTCAATAGAGAAGAGGGACATTGCAACTTTGGCTAAATTGTAGCAAACACGTGAGTGGGGAGACATCATATGAGAGTGATGTAGAGAATACAAAGATTACTGTTGAAGGGACACCAAATGTAGTTCCATTCCCTGGCTGCCTTTACAGCGAAGCCTACATACACCGTGGCCTATTTCTTGTAATTTCCTGTTTTGAGAAAATTAGTAATAGTTTTATCTATACATCCTCATCTTGTTGCTCAGTTCCTCAGTGCAGTTGTTCTTTGTTAGCTACAATGCAGTTAATCTGTCAGATAGACATCCCCCTGAGGCCAGTGGAAGAAATGGGAAGTCTTTATGTCAACCATTGTTATATGTTGCCAATAAGCCAATTTATGCATACTGTGAAATGTATTTTCATCATTAGTACACAAGAAGCTTCACTGAATGACATGTCTGGTAAAGCTGGGGAAACACATGCACAATCAGAAGATAAGCATTACATACAAAGACTGGTATTGTCTGTGTAGGGAAAGCAGTGGTCGTGACGCTAACACAAACCAATTGGTAAGCCTCCTAAGAATCTTAGTCTACCAGTAAGCCAGCAGACACACTTGCACATGGTTTGGCTGCTGCTGAGCTTAGCGTATGGTTTAGATTAAATAATCAAACTGTGAGGATATATTAAACGTAGTGTGATTGTCTGAATGAAGAATCATTTAATAACGGATTTCATTGATCGTATTTCTGTCCATCTTAATTAACATTGCGACTTCAGTAAGCTACTTAGTTAGTCACTCGGACTGTGTCTCACAGGTTTCAAGTCTCAATTCCTTTCAGTTTTCAGTGAAGGATTCCAGTGTTCTATGAGACCACTAAATGCAGTGTGGGTGGATATGCTATGTTGTGATGCTCTACAGGCTTCTCCACAGGGTCGCCCCCAGAGATTTACATCCTCTATTTGTGTAGCCACCCCAACTCTCGAATGAACCACACAGATTGTTTAGCTGGAGCTAAAGTAGTGCTGTACAGTCCGAGGTGTGTTATCGTTGAGTAATGGTCCAATACGCTTGGTCGCCACCTTGGTATCAGCTTGGTTTGTGAGTAGGAGGTGCAGTGCACTTTTGTTGTTTCCACATAGCGACAGGACAGAGGAAGAAGCTGTAATGTTCTACATAGAAGAGTGAGGAAAAAAGTGAGTGTGATGTGAGCAAGACTTAATAATTAACACTAGCAAACCATATTCAGTCAGAATCGGCACGGCACAGAAAGCACTTCCTCCTTGCTCGCTTCACTTACTTCCTCTTCATGCTTTACACAGAACAGCGCAGAAATTCAACTTCGACGCTGACAAAGACGAGGCAATGACGGAAATGACTTGGGTTTTTATCAACGCACACAGTTTAACATGGATTTTGTTTGTTTGCCAAAGAGTGATCATGTCAACATGTTTAATTTGGTCGGTGCCAGATCAACTTCAGCGCATCTGCCTTGTCTGTAACAGTGTATAACTGTTGAGGCAGGAAACCAGAATGTTAAATGACTTCGTTAGCAGTCACTTAGCAGAGCGATGCAGTAGGTGGGTTTATTGGTTTTATCTCAGCCCTTCCCCTCCTTTTTCTCCAAGATCTAGTCAGTTACTGCTTTGACCTCTGTCTGCCTAAGCTTCTATTACACTCTGACCACCATCAATATGACTACAGGCTGATGCAACTGCCTAAGTCACAGCCAGAACACAGACACAGAAGGCTCAGGTGCAAAAAATAGGTTTATGAATATTATCTGTAGTATGGTTGTACATTTTTTGTAGCTTATCTTTAGCACTTGACGTGCTGCTGCAGGTCAACTTTACTGCTGCATGCTGTGTTATAATGCTCCATTGCTGACATAAAAAAGAGAAATAGGGTTAATATCTGTCTTAATGATATTCCTTTTGAAAAAAACATACAAATATTTTAATTGTGAAAACTTAGTGGTTGTGTGTGTCTATGGTCTGTGTAAGGCAACTGATTAATCAGTTGTCAAGACAGTTAGTTATGTTTTAGTCCTACCATTCATTTCTGCGCCCCTTCCTTAACTAGCTTCCATCATTCCTTCTTTCTTTTACTCACAATAAATTGCTGTTGTCCTGCACAATACAGAAATGCATTCCGCACATGCTTTAGTGATATTAATACAATGGTCGGTAGGAACAACTTCCTTGAGCCGCTACTCATTCAGCCTTCAGCTACCGTTCATGCTTCACTTGCAGGTGTTGTGTAAAGCTGCCAAAGCGCTGGTTCAAACTCCACTTTTTTAATGTGTTGTTTGAGATTTGAAAGCATGAACGAAAGCCAATAAATTGAACAATAGGAGCCTTGTTTTTCTTAATGTTTTCTTTCTGTGCAAATGACTGATGAAATCAACTGTTTTTCATTATTTCAATATTTAGAATTGTCGATTCATATGCACGTGTGTTGGACGTCACTTGGTGTAGAAAAGGTCAGAGGAACCATTTTTGCATTTTTATCTGAAGTGGTAATGAAAAAGGTTCTTGCTTTGCATGAGGCCTTGCTTTCAATCGCTTGGATCAGTTGCTTGGTGCTGTTGTTTAATATCACTATATCCATATAGTTTGCTGTCACTACACCTAGAACTGGTGGCAAGAGAGAAGAAAAAAAAAATATATAGACTGTCTGTACATTTGCATTCAAGTACAATAAAGGGCTTCTTTGTTGTCAGTGACTGATGTAGTCAAAACTATGGCAAAAAGAGAAGCAGGCAAGTGTGAGGGACAGTACCACTGGTTTTTGCAAATGTCATTTGCACATATTCCTATTTTAGTTCAAGTGAGCCGTGTTTTAAAGCGACTTCCTGTTTTCTGTAAACTACGATCCACGTGAAACAAAGGTCTATTTTGAGCCTCTACTTTGATATCTGGAAACTCATCTTATCTATGTGGCTGTAATGCCGTAGGAAAGTTAATGTTTGTAGAATTCATGAGGAAATGCAGCAGTGTTTAAAATGATGCCAGATCAAATGGATGGTAGGGTAAAGTTTGCATGAACATTCATTTATCTTATCGGGTTCAGTTTGATGACTCGGCAACTCCCACTCTCGCACAAAAAAGAAAATAGCTGCGTGTGTGATATTCAAGATTGAACTCAGACATCAGCTTTGTCACATGACATGAACTTTTCCACAGTGAACTGACCTTTCAATGTTGTCAATTTGCTAGTAAAAATAGAAGAACAGTTCACGCTTTTTGTTTTCCCACGGATGAAAGAGCCTCCGTTTTGCTAACCTCTTGTCACGGTGACAGTCACTAATCTCTCATGAGCTACTTTGTTTAGTCCACTGGAATAAAGGAGAAATTAAAGGTCACTGTATATCTCAGATTATAGGTAAATAAGGTTTGGGCCCTATGAAACTGACTAGTGACGTGTCCCGACTGTATTCCCTCTCTGACTCGTGATGAATTATCGTAGTATGGCTCTCGCATTGAAGGCAGCCACTGCGCTGTTTTTACACCACTGCTGTTCTCCGCTGTGTTAAATATGAAGCATACCGTATGTGCTGCCTTTTGGCTCACCTCTCTCCACACACCGAGATGAATTTTAAATAAAGCTGTTGCGTCTTGCTGTGCTACCACGGCAGGGAGCCCTGGTGGTTAGCTAGTTGGTCGTGAATGGAGTTGATGATAAAGTAGGGGGGGAGCTTTTAGTGGTTAGCGTAGCAGCCAAATGGCTATCATTGCTGGTAATGGAAAATACAGTTCACACTCCAGACACAGATGGTGTTTAGCTTCAGTTACATTTGCCTACACTGGTGGCTTAAGGCACAGCATCATGGATATTTACCAGTTTGGGTTTCAGTGTGCAGCCGACTTATGGACACTTTATGCTTACACTTAGATTATGGTGATTAGAATGATGATGCAACCTGCCTTCTGTGCTCTGCAGGGTTTGCACACAGTGACGTCCACAAGGTACGGCTGTTTACCGACTATCAGGAATATCAGGAAGAAGGTTTTGGACACATTCTTTTTCTTGCTTGATAAATTGGGTCATCAGCTTTGAATGTGAGCTGAAATAATGATTTTTAAGACCTTTTAAATTCATGGCAGTGTGTTGGCAAACGGCTGCGTGTGTTTGGTCATTGCGTAAGTGTCCATGTGTGCCCGCCTGCGCTTGTGTTGTTGGCTGTCACGGCCGTTTCCTGATTGAGAACTGGCGCAAAGCCAGTTCCGGACAGCAGCATTTACAAAGTGATGACTAGTGCAAAATGGTAAGCCAGAATTTTACATACATCAACACATAATCCAGTTCATCCCAGTCCTTTTAATACTGTTAGTTTCTTAGTTTTCCTGTTTGACATTTGGTCACTAAGCCTGGATTTTCTTATGGCCAACATTCACTGGCACCACTTGACTTAATGTGTAATGTGGCTTTTTTGTCTGCCTGTCATTGTCTTTCTCAGTAATATCAGTCCACTGACAAAAGTCCTTATAAAGTCATCGCAGTGCATTGAGGGACGGTTAAGCTAACATCCCTGGTTCCTCAAAGTTGCACCGCTCTAGTTTAACACAGCTTTTCAAATTTGGATACAGCTTTGTTGCAGGGCTCAATTGCCGTCTGATCTGCATTTCCCTTTTAGCCTCGAGCAGAAAAGATAATACAGCTGCATGATGATATTACAGCTACTTGTTACTCTGCCAACCCAGACAGACTCTTATTCTGTAAGCCTGACCCTTTCTGGCTGTGCTGTGGTGCATTAGTGCAATGCCGTGCTGGCTGGCTAGATGAGCTACTTTATCACATCCAGCAGGAAACAGGAAGGGAGCAGCCAGCTGCAGGGTCAGAGGTCGGGCTATAGCATGAGGGGGATGGTGGACAAAAACTTAGTGTTTAAATTTTTTTTTAAATGATAGTAAAGACATGTAGCCTACAGACATGTGACAGGACAGAGTAGGTCAGCAAACATCATCGGAGTCTGCATTGTCACTGTTGACACAGTGGCTTAAGTAGCAGAACTAGTTGTAGAGCTGTAGCATTGCTGGATACTTCCCAGTACACACAGACACAGTACAGACCTAGCATTGTAGGATGCAGAGGGACGAGGACAGAGCGAGACAAGGGGATGCTAGAACAGTTATCGTCTTGTTCTGCTACATATGAGATTCGATTTAAAGATGTCTAAAATGTTATTCAGTCCAGCTTTCCATTGATAATATCAAGTCTTAGTCACTGGACAAAGCAGCGTTCACTAATGCACACACTCCCTAGATTGCTAAATATCTAACTTTTTAGCTTGAGCTAAGATGGATATCCACAACACAATTACTAAACCAGCAAATGCACAGTCACGTGTTTGGGGATTTTTTTTTAGCGAGATATTGTGTATGTCACTGCACATAAAACCTTTTTATAAAGCTTTTACAGCTTGATTGCTTGACTCTCTAATTTGTTCAAACAACTGTACCTTTGTGTCAGTCCATGACGTTTATAGCTATTTTTTATTTTTAATGTCTTCTTTCTTGACTTTTAAAAACATTTTCTCTATTCGCTTGAAGGTGAGGAGTGAGAGCAGTTTTTGAGCGGGCAGGGCTTCTTTCATAGAACTATGTATTCGATTTAGATACCACAACAGTTACTTTTACGTACCCCTGGTATAAATAATCTTGTGCCCTAAACGCTTTAATGTTCTAGAGAAGTACCCCAGCTGGTTTTTAAGCTTGCTTCCATATTAAGCCTGAATCATGTGCAGCAAGTGGTGAAGCCATGCAGCTCTGTGTTGCACTGAGTCTTCCTAACGTGTGTTGCGTGTAACGTTCAAGCTAACACTTTTAAACCAAAGGATGTTGGTGTCAGCTCGGTGGTTTTTATTAGAGTGGAACAAGTGGCCAGTTATTTCCATCTATGATTTAATAAACCATTTATTTGAGAATCTTATATCTGTCATGTAAGCAGTTGTCGGAATGATTGCTATTTAATGCTCCAACCTTCCAACTTGGAGCACATATTCATGACTGTGAATCTGACACATTGTTCATCCTCATGTGCCTGAATATTAATACACTCGTACAAGTCCAAGCCCTTAGTTTATGTAAACCTATACCTCACTGCTGAACTCAGTGAAGTTAGTTTTATGAAGTTCATCCACTGCACACTGGAGGTTGACCAGAGACAATCAGATTATTTGCGCTTTGAATAGATGTAAAATCTAACCAAGCATGAACCTCCCAAAATCACTAAAACTTCAGAGCATATCATGCTAATAGTAACCGTGACGCCAAGTGAGAATCTTCAAACGCGGCATTAGCATTTACTCGTGAATTAGACATGAAATTAAAAGACGGGTTTGAAGAGAGGAATTTATAAGCTCGAAATCTTAAGCAGCCTGCATGAATATTTCCTGTGGAGTGGGTAAGTGGATTCACGAGCCGGCAAACTAACTGTAGATGTGAAAGTGAAAGCTTTGAGTGAGGAGAGATTACCTCCACGCATAAACTTGAGGGAGGGGATAACTGCCCTCATATGATTATGTTGTAGATGAAAGTAAAGCAGCGGGGGGATGTTGTGATTTAGATAAAAGCGCAATGTAGAGAGAGGTTGACAGCAGAATGGATGAGAGCACAGCTTTAAGGCTCAGTGGGTCAGTAGGGCCAAAAAGCAGAAGAAACACAGGGACCCCCTACTGAGTTGATAGCTGCCAAGGCAGCGCATTAATATGCAGTGTCACAAACACCTTCTTTTTCTGAAGCGACACGGGGACGGGCTCACGGCTACAGCTGCACGAGCTCCTCAGGGAAATGCAGAGATGAAGTTCTGATGCCGCTCGCTGAATCGCTGATGAGGGCAGCCCCGGCTTCAAAGACACGCATTCCCATCTGGCTTCAAGTCTCTGCTGTAGTTTTTAAGTGGGCAGAGCAGCTCAGAAGATTAGACGTTCATCTACAAGAGTGTTCATTGTATGAGGATCACTTACTGCTGAGACGGTATAAATGTGACGCTTTATCACACACTTGCAAGCGCTGCGTTTTCCCTTTCAGATTCTTGTCTCCTGGCCTCCGAAGCGAACGATCACTGTTACAACGCGCAGGTCAATTTCTGCACACTAAACTTATTCATCCGGCGTCGGCCGCTGTCCTCCTCGCTCATTCACTTGTTCCGCTCGTCCCGCCGCTCTCTGCCCACTCGCAGGCTAGTGGCTCGTCGGGCAGCTGCGGTGTCGCCGTGCTTTCGTTGCCGTCGCCCTCATGCATGTCAATTCGCCCGGCTCGTCGGCCAAGCACAATCTCCCTCTGTGTCTCCTCGTAAATCATGTCATTCTCAGCATAACACTTGCAATGTGATGGGGTCCCTTGGTATAGTGACATTTTGTGGCTTTATGTCTTTTTATACACCATGCCCTTTTCTTTGTACTCTTAAGACTTTTTAAACACAGATCCTGGTTTGCTGCCAAAGTAAATCAGGAGAGGCTTTCACACCACTGCCTGCATCCCAGTCCATAGAAAGCTAAACTATACAGATGCTGATGTTGAAAACAGGTGTTTGATGTGCTGCTTTCTCCAGCTTACACGTGAAGTGTCTCAGAAGAAGAAATAACCTTGGTGGTAGTTGACACCAATAAGGTGTTTGTCACTGATGTGGAGCTTTTCTGAACATGGAAGTTGATCAGCATTCATCTTCCTGCAGTGCATATTACAGCTCTGTTCAGTCTGCTGTCTCTGTTTTGTTCAAGGCATTTGTATTTAGCTGTCAACCATTCCACTACTTTAACATTGTCCGTGCTGCCTTACATGCAAAATCCTAGTTAAAATGGCAGATACCCTCACCATAGCCAAAATAGGTTTCCTTTTATTTATTAACTGAACAGTGTTCTTCATTTCATGACATCCAGGTCTAGTACAGTATTTCTTTCCTTGCACAGAATGTCAAGACATTAAGCCATGGAGCTCTGATTAATAACACGCATATTAGCAAGACCAATGAGAGAGAAAGTGGGTCACGATTCAGTTTTCAGTATATTCTGCACCATTTTTGTAATCTAGGAAACTTGATGTTGCAGGTTTATGGTCAATGATTGCCAGGAGTTAAGCTCTAGTGACGGACTTTCCCTCCTCTGCCGTCTTGATCACATGGGCACAAATAGATTAACCTTGATGAGTGTGGCACTGTGACACAGCTTGAACATCTTCCCAAAGCTTCCAGTGAAACATGAGCAAAGTAAAAAATCTCATAGATCCGTTTCATCAGCTGCGACAGATGGCTGCAGTGTCAAGGCTTTTTTTTTTCCAGTGCAGGAAAGAAGCAACTGTCTTAACAAAAACAGCTGCAGGTTTTCCAGTATTTGTACTTGCTCTGTTCCACATGTGTCTAATAATATGTGCTTCATCCTAACATTGTAAATTAAAACAAGTGAAAAACATGAAAACATGCCAATACTGTAAAACAAAATTAGATCCTTGTGCAAGAAATTACAGAACGTTTATCTTTGTATCATTGACATTCAGCCACTGCTGAATCACTGCTTTTTTTCATTGCAACAAATGACTGCTTGTCATGCTGTTTATAGTCTGGTGTTTCATTCATGTTATTTACATTTAAAATGAGTATATGAATAAATGGCTTCTTGTTTATGGGGGAGCTCCAACAAGCACAAAACTACTGACTTTGCAGTTGAAAATACTGTACCTTGAGTTTCACACTCTTACCCCTCCTCATAACTTGCACAGGCGGAACCTTACCAAGCTATCGCTGATCTTTAGCCACATGTTGGCTGAGCTGAAGGCCATCTTCCCCAACGGCCTGTTCCAGGGCGACAATTTCCGGATCACCAAGGCGGATGCTGCAGAGTTCTGGAGACGAGCCTTCGGGGACAAGTGAGTCAAGCCATTTTTCTCAGATTAAGTGTCTGTTTTTTTCTTCATTGGTTCCAGGCTAGATTCTTGGAACATTAGAAAATAAACTGTATAAACTACACATTGATGTATTAGGCATTTTAGTAAATGTAGAGCAGTAAGAAACGTCTAAAATTTCACCTTTCACATTTTAACATCTGTATTTATCCACTGCAGGGATGTGTTTTATGTTCATCTGACGACTTGGTTTATATAGTGCATCTTTACATGTTAAGGAGAAAATGATTAAAATTTAACATTCATAAAACAGCACTGTGCACGATACTTCTTTTCACAAGATACAATATTTTCCTTTGTGACAGGACCATTGTGTCTTGGAAGGTGTTTCGTCAGTCTCTCCATGAGTTTCACCCCATCAGCTCAGGACTGGAAGCCATGGCCCTCAAGTCCACTATAGATCTCACCTGCAACGACTACATCTCCGTCTTTGAGTTTGACATCTTCACCAGGCTATTCCAGGTAATAAGCCCACCCACACTTTGTACCTTTACTTGCGTTACTGCTTCTTTCTTGGTCTGCAGGAGAGTATGATGAGTAATTTACAGCAGGTTGTTAGCCATGCTGCATGATTTAAGCCCCGTAGAATAAATTTAAGCAACAAACCGTCTTAAAGTAATCTGCCATTTGTTTTCTCGCTTGAGTTGATCAACTCAGCTAGTAGGATACTTGCCGATTTATTTGCTCTGCCAATTGGGACTGATGTTAAAACGTTCAGTACAAATATGTTGGCATTGGGCATATACTGTATCTTGTTTTTAGTTTCCCATAAGCCCCAGGCAGTTCTGTCACAATTAAATACTTAATCTCATGCGTCAATAGATACTGATTAACCTCCAAAGATGGCACGTTCCCACTGCTAGATGAACAACATGCACTCAGGATAAGAACACGTCAAATAAAGAACTCGATGGGAATAAGCCAGCACTTCAGGGCTGTAGAGTGTTGGTGGCTCATCAGCATAGAATGAAGCAGCAGGCGAAAATAGGCCTAACAAACTAAGAGGCAGACAGCAGCTATATCAGGCATCATCTTCAAAGACTCTCTTGTTCAAGTATTTTAATTAACACAGTGCCAAATGAAAGCTGTATTATGTTTTACATCATCTCCCATATAAAACTTCCTTAATGCAGTTGGCTCAACGTTGTTGGAAACCTCTTTCATCCTGTCTCAAATGCAAAATTGTATGTTGTTTATTCCCTTGGTAACATTATCCATGTCTACATCTGTGCAGGGCACTGGCAGCTTAAATGGAGCCTAAACACATTACAGACATTTCCAACAACACTCCCTCATACAGAAAAAACTGTCCTCCTCTAAATGTCCTCAAACTGAGAAGAGGAAGTGAGCCTGTGGCCATTTTAAGCCCTGTTCTTCACGCATTATGTTTACAACAAAGTTTTCAAATATTTCAGTTGTTGCTGTGTCTTGAGGCTAAATTCTGTGTTGCCGATTATTAATGGGTATATACTGAGAACAAATTGATTGTGTAAACAAAGCGGGTTATATCCAAAAGGAAATAAGTCGCAACTAAAAACAAATGGACTTGCTAATAGGTAAAATGTTTGACATCAGTCAACACACTTGTTAACCCTCCAGCCTGTGATCGCAAAGAGATCACAGGCTGGAGGTGTAAGTGATTACACAAAGAGTGCAACAGGACCTCGAACATCAGGTCCAGCATAGGCGACAGTTTCAACTTCCTGTGTGCAAACAGTCTAAATATGCAGCATCTGATTATAATGCGTATGTATAAGGGGAAGCTGCAGAGCGTCAGGGCAACCCCTTAAGGTTCACTAACGCAACAGAAGAGGGATATTTTTACATCTGCGCTGTTGCGCAGCTTTAACCATGGCCACAACTTCTGTAGCTCAGTGTCAGCATGAATGTGTTAATTCTTCTTCCTTTCACACTCCAGACAGACGGGTGGGCGCACTTGCACAACCACCGCCTCATTGCCATACTCCGTCAATATGCTACAGAGTCGTATTTTGCTATTGCGTGTCAAAGCGTTTAATCCACCTGTTGTTACATATGACTTGTGAAGCAGTCTGTTAGCGTCAGTTTAATTGCTCTCATCCTCTTAATGTCAAATGAGCTGTGCTGTAAGATGTTTGCAAATCGCACTAAGGTTCACGGAACGGTTGTTTTAGTGTCATCCCCTGCTCCATCTGGGTTATCACTGTTCATCCACTCACACATCAGATGACTCTCTCTCGCTCTCTGTGCGTGCGTGTGTGTGTGTGTGCGCCAGCCTTGGTCGTCTCTGCTGCGGAACTGGAACAGCTTGGCAGTTACACACCCTGGGTACATGGCCTTCCTCACCTACGATGAGGTCAAAGCACGACTGCAGAAGTTCATTCACAAGCCTGGAAGGTGAGACTTAAAGCATAGAAACATACAGTGATCTGTGGTCTCAGTTATGACATAGTCTTGTTCATGCGACTCCATTTTTAAGCGCCGTGCTCATTTGAATTAGCCCTTCTTTTTTATGATTAACACGTGTCTAGGACTTGTATTAGCTGAAGGATTCTTACTTCCCTTACTGGAACTCAATGAGACGCATGGCGTAACCATGTTTATGTGTTTCCGAGACAACACGTTGGTTTTGAGTTTACGGGAGCTAACCTAATTTTTTGCAGAGTTCAAGACAGGATGTGAGTGTGCGCACGTCACAGTGTGCGTAAGCAGGTGTCTAATGGTTCTAGTCAATAATCATCACAGTTTGGTTTTGCATGATTGCAGTTACTGACAGGACCTGTACAGAAGCCTTGTACAGTTTCCTACAGTAGCATTGATGTTTGTGTGTGTTTGCATCTTGACTTGTGTGTGAAGGACCCAGAGCAGCATGGCACTGGTACCTTCAATAGCCTGATTGTATGCTGAGAGCTGATGTCAGTGTTTAGGCCTGGCCTGTGTAGGGCCACGCTGACATCTGAGCAGTTATAGCCTTTCGAGTACAGATCACTCTAAGGCTACAGCAGTAATTTCAGCCTAATATCCAGACCATTACCAACAATGTTTTCTCCATAATATCTTACTGTATTTGTGTCATCCATGAAGTTTCTGGATGACACAAATGTAGTGTTCTTAGTATGTCTCAATCGTAGTGTGTAATAGAGGTGTAATGTACAGTACACTCACTGGCTTCTCCTCTCAGAGGATGCATTTCTTGAGTTGCACTATTTTCAATTCTAAAATGTGTTTTTTTTGTTTACCAAAGGCACATCTGATTCAGCCTTCTTTCTCATATTTCTCCCTTCCCAGTTACATCTTTCGACTGAGCTGCACGCGGCTGGGCCAGTGGGCCATCGGTTATGTGACAGCAGATGGAAACATACTCCAGACCATACCCCACAATAAACCCCTCTTCCAGGCCCTCATAGATGGCTTCAGAGAAGGATTGTAAGTCCACTGGCTTTTGATTTTGCATATTTACATGTCATTTTCTTGACTTTTCATCAGGCCCTTCGATTTGCAAATCTGTCTTGGGCTGATTTTGGTCTTCATGTGATGCCTCTCGCTTCCCACAAAGCACACATCTCTGCATACTATGCAGCTCTGTTTGCAGCCACGATTAAATCTGCCGTTCAGCTTTAAACCAATCCAGCCGTATCATATTGCTTGTTCTCATCATTCCAGTGTTATCATAACCAGAATAGAATTGCTGGTTTCTAATGTGCAGTTCAGTCAGTGGTTTAGCTGGCTGGCCTGAAACTCATCTTCTTATGCCAACGATGATTTCTTCTATTTAATGAAAGCTATGGTTGGCCAGTCTCTTCGCTAAATCAAATCCTGATAGAAAACTGGAAATGCCCATTATGTGCAGTAGATCGCCTACATCTACAAAACATTTATCAAATTCTAATTTCAGTATCTGACCCATTTGTAAGGCACAGTAGTTGATGCATGTAGAGTATAGTGTTGATTATGTGATGACATTACATTACGGCAGCCTCTCAGTTGTAGGCTCAGTCTAATCATACAAGCTAAAGATAACAACTGAAAGATTAATAGTTTCATGAGAATTTCTGTGCATGCCATCTAAATTTATGTATTGCTTCTTTAGCTACTTGTTCCCCGATGGCCGGACCCAAAACCCCGACCTGACAGGACTCTGTGAGCCTTCGCCTCAAGACCACATCAAAGTCACACAGGTCAGAGCAGTGCATATTTAGGGCTCATCTTTTAAGTATTGTTTTTGGTGCTTGGTCTCTAGCCTTTGTCATAGCCTTTAAGTACTATAGCAAACCTGTCTTTCTGTCTTGTAATGTGCAGCTGGTTTACAAGGTTAAGGAAAGTGCTGTACGTTATAAAATTGCCAATCTTTTTCCTCTTAGACTTTTGTAGATGTTTTTATGAACCTACTCATTTTTCTCGCCCCAGCCTGTGTTGACCTGTTTGAAAATACTCAGGTGCTGTTCGTAGCCTATGATGTTACTGTGTTTAGGCACTGAAAGCTAATAGTCGTCCTATTTTCTTTCCCCCTCAGGAGCAATATGAGCTGTACTGTGAGATGGGCTCTACTTTTCAGCTATGTAAGATCTGTGCTGAGAACGACAAGGATGTGAAGATTGAGCCCTGTGGTCATCTCATGTGCACTTCCTGCCTTACTTCCTGGCAGGTATGACTGTGTGGATGCAGGGGTTGTGTGTGGGTTGGTTTCTCCTAGCTAAATGATTGAACTTACTGTATACCTGTTGAAGAGAAGACATAATGTAACAAATGTATAAACGCACACATGTAAGACCTTGTATCTGCGTGTGCTCCTACTCCTGAAGGAGTCGGAAGGTCAGGGAACGGGATGCCCCTTCTGTCGCTGTGAAATCAAGGGTACCGAGCCCATCGTGGTGGATCCGTTTGACCCTAAGGACAACAGCGGGGGCTCTTGTAGAAGCGCCTACGGGGCCGAGGGCGCTCCTTCACCTAGTTATGACGACGACGATGATGACCGACTTGAAGATCCCCACCTCATGATGAGCAAACTCGTACAAAATATAAAGGTGTGTGAAAATTCTTAATTGAGCTTAACTGAGATAAAAAATTTTGCAGTTTTCAGTCATGAAACTGGGCTGGTTGTCCTGATGCTTCCCATTGATAAAACATTTAGGCACTGGCTTGGTTAACTCTGTGCTCTAGGTGCACCTCTGTCCTCTCCTGTGTTTTTGAGGTTGTCTCTGTACAGATGAAACACTCCCTGCCTTGCCCTTTTCACGTTTTGGGGGTTTCAAGCTCACTGCTCATATCAGAAGTCTTTCATCTACTTCTGGTGTCAAGGCAGCAGCTTTTTTTGTGCTTCTCTGTATTCAGTATGGGAGACATTTTTCGCTGCCACACATCTAAGAAACAGTGTGTGCATTAGCCTTCTTATAGAGTAGGTGAAAGCCTGAGATCACACACACTTTGATGTGGTCTCTGGAATTTCTCTGGCTTTGATTGCTGGCCTTGCCTCTATCTCATCCTTGCTCGTTTCTTAAAATTGTATACTATGAAGAACTTGGATCTACCACGTTAATATGTTGTTTTGCTACGTATATATGTGAGATATTTTCTGTCTTGTTTTGAGTAAAAAAAAAAACACATTTGAGGAGACCACATTGGTTGCTGTGGAAACTGACTGTGACCAGTGGAAGTTGGATGACCACATTTCAGTATCCAACCTCTACCGCACCATTAACAGCTGTATACAATTTCAACATATGGTGGATATGGATATGCTTGACTAATTAATGAGAGTGAGCCTTAAGGTGCTCATCTCTCACCAGCCACACATTGAAGTTTCCATGGCAACAAACGGTGTGGAGTTCAGGAGTGGGGTTTAATAATAAAGCCACAGTTTTTGTAACTTTAGTTCTATAATCAGTGACAAAGTTACAGCATTACATTCTTGTCTTTTCCATGTCTCCCTGTAATAAAGTGGTTTAATAGAAATACCACATGCTACGAGCCTCACATAAATAATCCCTTTGCCTTGTCCAAGGACACAAGTGACCACAGAGACTTATAAGTCAACCATTTATGGACAGCTACTCCATCAACATAGCAGTGTATCCCCCTGTGTGTGTTGTGATCAACTTAGAGAAATAAGATGAGACGTGTAACTTTGGGTAAAGTGCATTTCTCTCTGAATCTATATGCAACATGAATGGCTTTAAATGAAAAGATGTCTAGGTAGCATTTGCTGCAATACTGTCTTTACACATGCAGACCTCGAGCTGTTTGCCGTCAAATTCATTATAGCAGAACGCTGTCATATGTTCATCTCTATTCTTGTGAATGTGATGCAGGTGGAGCGTCCTCCATCACCCATGTCCATGCCTCCGCAGTCCCCTCTTCCCCCTGTGCCACCTAGATTAGACCTACTACCACATAGGCCTCTGAACCCCCCCGGGGCCTCGAGTCCAGGGGTCACCTCTAAGGTAAATGCGTATCCTCTTTGTTACACACAGTATTTTATTATGTGAGATTTGTAACATAAACTATTAATGATCTTCTTCCCTGCAGGCAGCATCTCATCACAAAGACAAACCTCTTCCGCTCCCCCCTGCGTTGAGGGATCTCCCTCCTCCCCCTCCCCCAGATCGCCCGCCTGCGTCTGGAACAGCCTCTGAAGGACGGCTCCCGAGGCGGCCCTTACCCTGCACTCCTGGGGAGCCTACTCGCGATAAGCTCCCTCCCACGCCTCCGAATCGGCCCCTCACTGAGTGGAACTCCAGGCCCGTTCCCAAGGCTCCCACGTCATCTTCCTCGTCCCCCTCCTCCTCATCCACTCAAGTTTCCAATCTGGGAGGGGACATTCGAGCAGGTGTCAGGGAGCTCTCCAACCGCCACTCCCTGCCCCTGGCGTTGCCCTCTGCTCTGGACACCCGCTCAGAGTCACAGAAGATGTCCCTCAGTCTGGACCAGCAGCTGGTTAGAGCACCCACAGAACCACACAACAAAATTTCTATTGGATTTATTTGTCGCATTAAGTTACAAACACATTGCCTGCAGAAGTTCACTGTTGGTGCCATTATGTAGTTCATATTCCTTTTAAATTTCTAAAATTTCAGTTCCTTCTTTGCCAGAACTTTCCTGCAGTACCTGGTCAAGATTATGACAATCCCAAGGTGAAGCCGTCGGTCTCAGCCAATGCAATCTATGCAATGGCAACCAGGTATTTATCTGTATTTGTTTAATTGAACCTTCCATGTTTCGCTTTTCAAAAAGCCAAATTTACATCACAAATGCTTTTTGAATTCGCAGACCAACTGCAGCCCAGAGGCCTGTGACAGGAGAGGAGGCGCGTGACAGTGAGGAGGAGTCGGAGTACATGATCCCCAGCTCTCGTCCGGTCTTGCCCCCCATTAACGCAGCGCCTATCGGGGAGATCCCGCAAGTCCCCCGTCCTCCACAGCCTCAGTCTGCATCAGCACTCCAGACGCAAACACAAGTCTCCGCAGTCAGCTCACGGTATTTAAAACACTCAGGGAATCTGTTGCACATGCAGATGAAATCTCTGGACGTTGCAGCACGGTGTCTGATCATTTTATCGCTGTAGGCTGACGTTGACTGAATTAGAAGATGGGCAACTAATGTATGAAGCCATGTACAATGTCCAGTCCAGATCGCAACAAGCCAGGGATTCAGGTATTGCTAATCTATGCAGATCCACGCAGATTATTATTGGATTATTATCAATACTTGAGTCAAGCATCCCACTAGCTGGCCAAAACAATTATTAATTGGATGATGACTAAATGACAAATTAGTAATGTGTCATATATCTGTAGTAACACTTCCTCTGTGCCTCCCAGACTATTCAGAGTTGCCCCCTCTGGTGATGTCCAACGGTCCCAGAGACCACTCCTCTGAGGACAAGGAAGAAGAGGACATTGGCTATGACTTCCCAAAACCCCGGCTGCCTCTGCCCCCAACCAGACGGACCCTTTCAGAAATAGGAGGGTCTTCCTCATCGTCGTCCTCCTCCTCATGCTCATCTTCCACTGCTGCTTTCAACAGGCTTTCTTTAGATTCAGATGCTGGCGCTGCAGCTTGTGAGTATAATCCCACAGTCTGAGCATGAACACAATGGCTTTTAAACATTTATATTTGAAACTCCAAGCAGCTTTGATGTAAATGTATTGTACACAAAAGTGTGTTTGTAGTCTTCAGATGCTCGCACCTCACTAAAGCAGCTCTGTCAGAGAAGTGACAAAAAAGAAAGTTTACTAAATAGCAATACATCATTATACTGGACAAGAGAGAACTCGGGGGCAACACAGGAATACAAAAGATTTTGGTGGAGAAACCTTGGCTCTTGTTACCAAAAAGATTAAATGTTAGCACCAACAGAGTGGCAAAAAGTTTCAGCTGGTTTGTTATGAAGCGGCCTTCCATCCCTTGTATTAGACCCATGTCTCTGCTGTGAGCTGACATTTATTAATGATCACCAGGTGTTGAGCTTTTGCGCTAAACATCTGAAGCTTTGTGTCTGTCAACCAGTTAAGTGGCCCTCACACCATAATTGGACTCTTGATGAAGAACTTGAATAAAGGTTGCACTAATGGAAAGGTCACCCGTTCACCTATCTACAGTGTGATCACAGCTTTGCTTCACACCCATACTCTCTTCATGCTGCATATGCTGAACCTTTTCAGTCTAGATAAGAATAACTTCTTTAGAACAAATAATTCACCATATTGACTTTGAGACTGTCTAATTCTGTTAAAGATGTTTCAGATTTTTTTTTTTAACTAGTGTTCCATACATTTAGTCTTTAAATGGCCACGCACGCTTTCTCACTGTTCCTGCAGCATTCTCAGAGTCGGGGGAAGCTCCGGAGCGACCTCCCAAGCCCCTGCCCAGACGAATCAATTCAGAGCGTCGGCCGAGCCCCGTCCCGCCCGTCCCCGCTCCACCCAGCGGCGGGGCGACCGGAGGAGAGGCCAACCCCCACGTCAGTAGCGAGATCCAGCACCTCATGAGTCAGGGCTACTCCCAGCACGACATCCAGAAAGCACTGATGATTGCACAGGACAATATTGAAATGGCCAAGAACATCCTGCGTGAGTTTGTCTCCATCCCCTCCACCGCCCATATTCTTACATAGCACACTCCTCGTGCCGCGCTGTCACGTTGGCTCTGTCGCCCTAGCTTGGCCCAGCCTGGCTGGGCTGAGGCTGGCACCGGTCAGCCCGAAGCCCACTGCCTGCAGCGGTAGCTGTGGCGCCGGCTGGCCCCCTTTTACCCCTGTGGATTTTTAACTGGCTGTTACTCCGGGGAGCTCACGGCATCTCCGGAACTGTGCCCTGCACTCCATACGCTTTCAACAGTGTCTGGCCTTCTTCGAACCTCTGCTGCCGGCCTTCTCTCTTTCAAGAACATCTCCGTGGGATTGACTCGGCACGTGTGGAGCGCCGACGGGACCGCCGCACGTTGCAAGACTTTGAACGAAATCCTGAAAAGACATTCTTACCTGTCATGTCGAAGCCTCTTGCTGAAAATGTAACCGACACCTCACAAATAAAACTAAAAATGTATGTCTATATGAGAATTTAATATATGAGTAAATATATATATTAAATGTGTGTAATATATACAGTACGTGCATATACAGTATGTGAAATGAATTCAAGTGCTGAGGGGTCACTGTTGGTACAAGCCGTATGGGTAGACGGGGACCATTAAAGGGAGACGGGGCCCTTTCTGTCAGACTGAGGGGTGCCAGTGTGCAGGAGGTTGTCTGTCACCAGGACGTGATTGTGAGCAGCAGCTTTGAAGACGTGCAGAGGAGCTTTGTCGTTCTGAATTCAGTCTGTTATGGCCTTTGATTAACGTTGCTGCGGTACTTTCCTCCTTTTTCTTCGGGAAAAGGAGCGCTCGCTCTGTCGTGTCGTATTTCTCGAAGTAGCATGACGATGGTGTGGGGTCTGGAATCTGGCGGGGGTGTGCGTTGCATATGCGCGTGACTGTTCTGAGTGGGTGTGCATGCATGTAAGTCTGTGTGTGTCTGCCAGACCTAAATAGGCCCTTGTTCCTGTACTACATGAATGTGGAATTACAGCGCGTACGCCCGGACCCATGCTCTGTAAACGTACTACTGCTCTAACTGGAGGCAGGGCTTAGTGTAGCTGTAGAGCCGGGCAGTGAGATTATTGGGGGAGGACGTACTAATTGACGACCCCGCGGTGCCACACGGGCTAGTGCAGGGCGATTCACGGCGGCTGGACGGCTTCCGTTCCGTCTTTATCCAACTTCATTGGCTGACTGGTTCGGGATTCTGTCCTCAGCTCAGCCCAGTGATGCCAAACAAAAAAATGACTTTGGTAATATATTATTGTCATAAATATTGTTATTAATTCAGAAGTGCTTCACTGCTGCTACTATTGTTAGTGCTAAACGATTAAGCCTTAAATGTACATTTGTGAATACTGTGTTTAGCCGTCATTCTGTTTCTTTGAAGTGACAGTATCGTGTGTTTCTCTCCAGTTCATAATGTAGCATGCTTGAAAGTACAAACGGCCTGTGAGCCTGCAGCCCTCGCAAGCTGTCCATTCTGCAGTGTTTTAAAATCTTTTTTTTTTTATAATAGATACTATGATACTATTAAGGGTATCATGGCAAGCAACGCTT
This sequence comes from Betta splendens, assembly GCF_900634795.4. Classification (NCBI taxonomy): domain Eukaryota; kingdom Metazoa; phylum Chordata; class Actinopteri; order Anabantiformes; family Osphronemidae; genus Betta; species Betta splendens. The sequence goes on from NC_040893.2 coordinate 9,146,853, forward strand.
TAGATAAGGAACCCGGCCGTTTTGTGCTAGATTGAAGCTTCGCTTTCGCAGCAGTTTCTGTTCTCTGTGGGTGTTCGCCCAGTAGAAGGGGGGAGAGTGCTGAGGCGTTTCAAGAAGTAGGCTCACGGGTTTGCTGGCCCAACCCCAAGCCTACGCCGAATCAGTATTTGGGCCGATCGTAGGGACTAACTCAGGAATATTGTTCATCAGGCCAGAGGCGTTCACCGCGGCGGTCAAACATCAGAGGCGACTCGATGGCCAAGATGGCGGCTGCCCTGTCAGCCATCGCCCCATCCAGGTGACGTGTGGTCAAAAGCATTTGCTTCATGAAGTCACACACAGATAATTGCTTTATTTGTTTATTTTTTTTGTTGGTCTCAGTTGAACTTGCACACGTCTTTGTATTGTTTCCGATGTTTGCGGGAGTAGAGAGCGTGTCACCTTCAGGTACTAAGGAGAAGTAAGAGGAGATTTTAGGTACCTCAGCCTCTCGGCATATGAAGAATGTGTCGGCTTCGTCTTGTTTTTGGGGGGGTCATTGTGTGAGTGGCTTATAGCCTGAGCGTGTTCTAAGTGATGCTCTGTATTGACTGGAAGCTGTCTCTGCGCTGTCTCGCCATCCTCTAATTCTTCTCTTTTTGTTCCTAGTTGCCTTGAGAAATTCTAGAATGATGGGTAACAAATGGGGACGTTCTTAGTCCTCAGTACTGTACCAATGTTTTATTGACGTTGATTCAAGGACGCTGTTCCATTCAGTCTTTGTTGATCACAGTACACCAGTTTGTGCTTCGATACTGTCACTCTAAAGAAAAGTGTAAAGTTGATAGAGATGGAAATAAATGGCTGTTTTATTTCCTTTTGCATTCCTGTACATGCGTTTTGTTCCAAAGCTTTTGTTAACTTATGTGAATAATTCTATGAGCAGTGCCATATGTTCAGAGATGTTCACCATGTTTAGAGTAAGGCCTTGTTTTGGAAGTGACGCTCGGCAGGTAATGATCTGCAAAGGCAGGGCTGTGCAGTGTTAATGTGTCCTCTTTACTGCATCAGGCCTCATCCTTTTTTGAGTTCAGCGCTGAATCTTCTTTGTGGCCCGGTCTTCGGGTCAGCGCTCTGCCTCAGGGCGGCTCGGCGAGCGTCGGCCTCACACCCGCAGTCACCCTGCTGGGAACTCCACCTCTCTGCCAGAAGGGGGCGGAGTTGCTCCACGCGGCGGTGTTGCTTCTCATCAGTCAGACATGCATTAACTTTTTGGTGGTTTTTAAAGCTCATATCATATTGGAAGTATGCACAGTGCTGTTAATAAAGTAAGCAGAAGCCCTGACGCGTGTCTCGTCACTACTTGCTCTCCACACAGGTGTCCGCCTGGAAACGCTCTGGTAAAGGGTTCACGTAGCAGCGAAACCCTGGAAGCACGGCTCATCTTGATGGACATTTTATTCATTCAGGCATTCATGCACTCAGTGATGCAGCTCAAGTAAATCAACTGTTGGCTTTGTTGCTCCTACTTATTCACTGGTTCATCTAATAGGATACATGCGCATCAAGGAGACTTTGAGTATTTTCTGCTTTGATGAGTAACAAACAAGGTCTGCAGGGACGAGCAGTGGATAAAGACACAGCTTACTGGAAGCAGAATGCATAATACAGAATAATTTATACACATTATACACAGATAGGAGCTTGTTATGAACTTGGTTCAGCACTTTACTTTTGTTTCAGTGTACGTCTTCAGTAATGGATTTGGTAATTGCTTTAAAAAGCCCAAATCTAATTGGACGGCTCGTCTATCAAATCAACTCCTAGGTAACCTAATAAACCTGTGATATACTTCTGAAGACACATGTTCAGTAACTTCTGCAGGAGCAAGAGCTGTAATTCATTATTGCATTTCCTAGAAGACTGCCACATGTTATAGCAAAACACAGCATTTTTGTCCAAGTAAATATTTGAAGGCTTTTCGGTCGCTGCCCCATCTGATCTCTGTATGGTTTCAAGCTTGTTTGTAGACAAACCTGACATTTCTATTGTTGAAGATGACCTGACGTGTTGACTGAATGTCAGCATTGGGGAAACAAGCCATTATTAAAATCTATTTGAACTGTAAGCAGCACAGTCTCTGTTCGCCTTGTAATTAGTATCAAATAACACAGTGCAGCTGTTTCTAGGGAAACAGTTCCTGCAGAATTGCTGAAAGTAGCTGAGCATAGGATTTTTACGACGTTGAAATTAAAGTTGCTAATGCCTGACTTTAAACATTGGCACCAATCAAGTGTGATGTCCAAGTTTAAAAACATTGCAAAAATGATACTGAGAAAGAAAAGAGGAAAATGGTGCTAAATGTTAATTTGCCTAAATCCAATGTTTTAAAAATAAAATTAATATATTTATGATTTTGAATCAATTTAAAAAACACAATTAAAATGAATACGTTCTTTTTTTAATCATTGAACAGTCAAACTCTATTTGATATAATTTTTAAAAACTACAAACAATAACTTTGTTGGTAAATTGGTTTGAATGTCACTAATTTAAAAACGCATTAAAGCACTTAAAACCGAAAGAGAAGAAAGTCAGGAGGAGTCTGAAGCTGCACAGAGATTCTGGTCGTTGATTGTCTCCAGACTTGATTTTGCATATGTTGAGTCACCGCCTCCTCCTCAGTAGTCATCAGCGTCAACAGTGAAGAACATTTATATGAGGAGCATTACAAGGCGTCGCTTCTGGACTCGCATCTCGCACATGACTTCAAGTTCAGGCCAACGCATACATTTATTCATTGACATTTCAATGAATAAATGTGTCAGAGGTGACGTCATGACGCAGTCCTGCAGAGAGGTGACGGGGATGTTTCTGAAGGAAGGCTCAGTGGAGAGAGACGCCACGGGACCGGACGTCTACCTGGTCCCCGGGAGGCAGTTTCTCCCCGTTGACCCCCAGGAGAACGGCTTCCTCCGTGTTGTCGCTCTTCATCTCCACTACGATGTCATCTTTGGTCGACGGGTCTTTAGTGCTGCAAAATATATGTACGTATAGAGAAACAGCAGAAGCAATGGGCGCGTTATCATTTAATCTCTGATGCAATTAAAGTAAAAGCAATAAAATCAAAAGAAAAGAGAGCTGTTTGAACACTCTGGTTCACTTACAGGTCTTGTTTGCCGGAGTGGCCACAGATCTTGCCCGTTGTGCAGAGGACGTAGAACATGCTGCCGAGGACGGCCAGCAGCAGGGTGTAGACGATAAGGACGGCAATCACACCACCGATACTCTCTGGTGGAGAACAAGCACAACAACCACAAAGTTCAGAACTGGAAGTGACTGGTGATAGGGGGGTGTGGAATGCCGTGCACCACTAGGTGGTGTTTACAGTGTCTAACAGTGGGAACCTGAGGGAAGGAAGGTGCAACGTCATGCAGGCGTGAAGGGGGAGCGCGACCACATGCACAGCAACAGAACGATCTATTCAGTGACTGAGAATGTGCAGAACGCTAGGAGGCCGGAGTGGAAGGTGCTGTGGAGGAGAAGGTGCCCTGAGGTGGAGAGGTGCAGTGATGGAGGATTTTCTTTAGTGGGAAGGCTGATTCTGCTTTGACTGGGAAAAACCACAGGAGGCACAGTGATCAGTGGACGACGTGACGTATGGAGTCATAGGAGTCACACACATGCACGGCTGAGACGGACGGCAGGAAATGTTTTATTACAGAGGACCCATGTGACCTGTTCCCACTCTGGTCAGTGGCCCAACAACAAGCAGCCCTGTTTAATCTCAACACCCAGGAACCAGTTTTCCTCAGGCTGCGACGGTGGGTAAACAAGTCTCTTCTGCTTGTTGCCTGTCCTCAGCAGTGGTTTCCTAGCGGATACTTTACCATGAAGGCCTGCTTCACACAGACTCCTCCTAACAGTTGTTCTAGAGATGTGCCTGCTGCTAGAACTGTGGCGCATTGACCTGGTCTCTAATCTGAGCTTCTGTTAACCTGCGATTTCTGAGGCTGGTGACTCGGATGAACTTATCCTCCACAGCAGAGGTGACTCTTTGTCTCTTGTCTTTTGACATTTTCAGTTGTTTGACACTTTTTTGTTATGGATTTAATTCCACGTGTTAATTTGTAGTTTTGATGCCCTAAGTGTGAATCTACAATTTTCATTCATGAAAATAAAGAAAATAAATGAAAATAAAGAAAACTCTTTGAATGAGAAGGTGTGCCCAAGCTTTTGGTCTGTACCGTACCGTACTGTACCGTACTGTACCATACATCCATCCATTCATCCATCTATCTATACATCCAAATGCTACCTCGACTCATGGCTTGATTTGTAGGGAGTAACTAATATTTTACCTGTGGACATTGTAGTAGTCGTGGTAGTACTAGTGGTAGTAAGTGTATTCGCTGGTGGGGTGGTATGTTTACCTGAAAACAGGTAGAAGCACAAAGGGGAGGACACTTCCTGTTAACACACTGGGTCAGGAGGGGGTGAACAACAAACTGTCAAGACATTGTTCAACAAACAAAAGCAGAACTGGACCAGTAAAAATAATATGATGAGAGGCAGAAACAGCAGGTGGGGCACGAACAGTCGACACCTTTCACCACATACTACGATATCTTTTCACTATATTCATATAAAATGTCAATTTTTTCATCGCATACTATACTAAGGCGTATTTCTCATGAAATACTGTACTGTTTTTGACGATATACTAAACTAAAGCTTGTTGCTGCCGTACTCACTGGCTTTGATGCTGAAGGTCAGCGCGTCGCTGCCGTACTCGTTGGAGGCGTTGCAGAGCACGGTGATGTCAGAGTCCACCTGGATCCTCACCGCGCTCTCAGCGCCGCCGCCCGTTTCCATTTCCGTTTTCGTTGCTTCCCCAATGACCTGGAGGAAACATCCAGAAAGGGCCGCTCAGCACGGAGGCACTCACGCTGGCCGACCAAACGCACCCCTCCCGTACGCGTACCTGTCCGTCGGCCGTGCTCCAGGTGATGCTGATGGAGGGGAATCCGCTGGCGGCGCAGCGCAGCTCCACAGAGTTCCCGGCGCTCTCCTCTATCTCCGTGTCCTGCTCCGTGGTGATCCTGGGAGGACCTGCAACACCAAACCACACGCTGGCCTCATCTGAAAAAGCTCACGTTCCGTTAAACGTAACAATAAATGTTGCAGCGTGTGTGGGACTTACCCTTCACATAAGCATGAAGTGTGGTGCTGGTTTCCATCCCCTCGATCTCAGGAACAGTCACTTTGCACAAATACGTCCCAGCCGAGTCCAGCGTCACCTCTTTCACCATCAAAGTGTGGCCCTGGAAGACCTCCTCTCCATCCTACACACACACAGACACGTTTTTTAAAAATCTTTTATTCATAAAATATTTCTACTGTGATATTTGAGTATATTACCTTAAACCAGGTTGTTATAGTTGGTAAAGATGAGAGGGCGTTGCATGTGGCTTTCATCTCTTCACCTTGAGCCAGGACAATAGTGTCGCCGGGCATCACTTCAGCAGGATCGAGATCTACACACACACACACACACACACACACACACACACACACACACACACACACACACACACACACACACACACACACACACACACAATTGAGAGGTAAAAATGTACAGTCGCGCTCCTGGTGAACTGTTTTTTGCTGTGAGCGAGGATGAAATCCCTACAGTTGACATCCACTGTGATCTTTTGTGAGATCTGGTCGAAGGTTTCTATGTCCAAAGAGGAGCACTGGTACTGGCCGCCGTCCCGACGGGTCACCTTTTCCAGCACCAACACGTAGGGCTCCTCTACCGCAGTCTCAAAACCCTTTAATGATGGACACAACATGGAAAGGTCCAGAGCTAAACACTGCTGCTTCCGCAGAGGCAGGAATCACATAAACGGCGGCTGTCGTACATTTACAGGCCCAATTGAAAACAAGGTTAGAGAATTCCCGTTGCCAGCGCAGTGAAGCCGAACCGTGTCCCCTTCCTTGATTTTCCTTGTTGGCGACTCCACCCACAGGGTTAAAACTGTGGACGGGTCTGAAAGCGGACAGAGACAAACAACACAAGCTGAAGATGTGCCTCTAACGATCAAAGCTTCTACCTGTAGTTGTTGTAGCAGTCACTAAACTTACATAACACATTGATGCTAATCCTGTCGGTCTCCGTCATCCTCACCATCCCAGGAACAAAGTAGTTGACCTCGCAGTAGAACTTGGAATCTTTATCCTCCATCGCTACCTTCATATGCAGCTCGCTACTAACAGAGATGAGACCACTCAGCATCTCAACAGTGACCCTGGGAATCACCTCCACTGAAGCAACGCAGGGGAAGGAAAACATGTTAAAGGACACTATTCAGTCAGCAACTACATTTCAAACTAAGTTCATCTCACCGTCGTCGCTATTGCGAAGAGGCATTTCATTGCGGTACCAGGTGATGTTGGGCCTGGGGTAGCCGTTCTTGACCTCACACACGCCGATCTGTGAGGTACAGAGCGAAAGGAGTCATTGGAGCCTGAGGCTTCAGAATGGATGACGGTTGTTTACCTTGGCTTTATTGATGTCATTGACTGAGAGTCCTGTGGTGACACCTTCGATGGTGGGTCTGTCTGGTGTTTCTGCAAAAGGAATTGAATAAACTACAATAAGGACTTTCCTGAGTGACTGAAGTGTCATGACAAACTGCTGAAAAGCAGTAATATCTCAAATCCTATTAAAAAAAAAAGCTGAGTAAAACTATTGAACATTGTGAAGATGACAGGAAGTGGCAGCAATCTCACCAAACACCCTCAGTTGTGTGCGTCCCTCCGCCACTTCACCCAGAAGTAGGTGCTTGCCTACGCAAATGAATTCCAGTTCATCCTGTACTCTCACGTTGTGGATAGTCAGCACCACGTCTCCTCGTTCTCCAGGACCACTCACGCTGATGCGGTCCGTCAGCGGCGTGCCCTGCCGTACCTCCCTGACGGTGGGGTCCTGATAGTAGAGCTCCTTCTTCTCACCTGAGCCTTTCAAGTCAAACTAGGACAGAGACATAACCTCATATAGACAAATTAGTCACCCGTGTGTGTGTGTGTGTGTGTGTGTGTGTGTGTGTGTGTGTGTGTGTGTGTGTGTGTGTGTGTGTGTGTGTTAACTCACATAGAACCAACTTATGGCCATGTCGGTGCTGCCTAAATCCGGCATGAACGTGCAGATAATGTTAGCGGAAACCCCAGTGTGCACCTCCACCTTGTCCTCCATGGTGATCTCTATGGCCCACACTGAAAGAAAAAGGTTTAATCCTCAGTTTTCAATGTGGTCTGAGATACAAATCAGGAAGAAAAAAGCTGCCAACAGTCCAGTTTCTTTAAATGACTATCCACTTACCCTCATATCTGACCGTACAGTTAGATATAATATAATAATACATATAATATAAGGTTTATTGATGACTATCCATCCATCCATTTTCAACTGCTTATCCGGGTCTGGATCGTGGGGGTAGCAGTCTGCTCCTCACCTTATCTCTAAGGGAGCGCCCGGCCACCATACGGAGGAAGCTCATTTCGGCCGCTTGTATCCGTGATCCTGCCCTTTCGGTCATGACCCAAAGGTGAGGGTAGGAAAGTGAGAATAGGCCCGACCACCAAGCGCTTGCATGCGAGCCCCAACCCCGGGCCTGGCTCCAGGGTGGGGCCTCTGCTGCACCATATTGGGCCACCCAGAACCTGTTTGCCTTGGGAGACCCCCTACCAGGGGCATTTTGCCCCCGACAACATAGCTCCTGGGGTCATTCAAGCACAAAAACTCCTCCACCACGATAAGGCGGTAGTTCAAAGAGGATGACTATCATCCTCAAAAAAAGCTAAACTTCGTGCTTCTACGCAATGGTGACATAGATGCAGGCTGCAGGAAAAAACATAGGAAGAAAGCCCCGGTGGGTCAAAGGCAGGAGACAGATGCTATGAGAGGCAGGAGACGCCCACCCATTTTCAGGAACTACTTTCCCAATTGTTATTTAAAGACATTGATCTTTAAATGAGCAAAATCCACCATCACGTACGTGATCACCATCAAACATAACATAAATAACAACGGACAGTCTCATGGCTGTCCAGTTGTCACGGCAACGGCTTGCTGTTACCCAAATAGGAATCATTAGTCAGTGTAATACTTAGAATAGCCTGTCACAGTCTGTGTTTTCATCTCACATGTCCTGTTTTATTTTGGTAATACTTCCGGTTTCTGTTCCGTCCTGTCTCTGTCCTGCTTTATGTTTAATCATGTGTTCACACAGCTTATATATAGCCACCAGCCACCAGCACTTACCTTTGTTCCCTGCCAGACTGTAGATTTTGTTCCTGTTTGACCTGTCTTCCTGCCTGCCATCTTGTACTGTTGCCAACCTGTCTTCCTGGTTTTGACCCTTGCCTGTATCTGACCTGAGAACTATTACACTGTCTTATCTGCACCTACGAGTCTCTGACGCTGTGCATGTGGGTCCGCCGCCTCCGCTCAGACACTGTTCGTGACAACGCCTAAACCAAAGTCCCCTCCTTGGGCTGCTCTGGAGGGTTGCAGTGCATCTGGGTGGACTACCGTTCATTACATCTTCTGTGCCCATAATGTTCAGGGCTGCTGAAGCTCCAATTGCTCTGCTCTGCTCTGCTCTGCTCTGCTCTATCTGCCATTCACCACTACTAGCACAGCTGAAACACAGCCAGCACTATCAGGATCATCAGATAATCATCATCATCAGATAATAAGTCACATTTAGATACCACTAGTAAACCACTTCTTGTCAGTGCAGGGAGGACGTGCCCCGTGGGCAATTGCTAGTAGTTTTGACATTGTCCTGTGATGGACTGGCGACCCGTCCAGGATGTACCCTGCCTCTCGCCCATAGCCAGCTAGTTTAGGCTCCAGCAACCCCGCGACCCCCATATGGGATTCAGCAGCTTGGAAAATGGATGGATGGATGGACTTTTGACATTCGAAAGTAGCTCTTGACAAATTGACAAATGGTCCAGGTTTGACTAAGCGATCCGCGTTTGGCGTTTCACAGAACAAGACCGCTCCGCACGTGAACACGTTGAATTAGGGACCGTAAATGAATTATTTGGATTTTCATGAAACTTAATAATTCATTAGCGTCCAAACCATATGACCTACTGGTCCAAAACCTGCTCCAAAATGTGTGTCTACGTGTCCTTAACAAGGCACAACCATATGTTTAAATAATATTATAGTATTATTATTTTTAAATATAACAGTATTATACTAATATACTAAAATATTATGAAAAATATGCAACATGACTATATAACCTAGTCACAAGGGGTTGCAAGCCAGTGACTTCTGTGCCAGTCCCAAGCCTGTATAAATAGAGAGGGTTGCGTCAGGAATGGCATCCGGCGTCAAACATGCCAATACAACCATGTAAATCGTCCATACGATTGTGGAACTGCGGTCAAGTGAGCCGTCGTTCGTTCATCCGTCGTTCAGCCAGCCGCGCTTCAGAAACGTCTTGCGCCCGTATTACGCGCTTTACAGCAGAGCACAAAACACGCTCGTCGCGACTTCCTCTTTTCATAGCGACACGTCTGGTCTGTTCAAAATATTGAAAAATACGAAACAAAATATTGCATATATAGAAAAACTGTCGCCTAATAAAGATCTGTATACTTTTACTGTAAAATTAAGCATTTATTAGTATTTAAAACTACCATGTCATACTGTGAAACTTTTATAATTAATAACTTAACTTTGGTGCATAGTTCCAGGCTCAGACCACTTTCCCCTTGTTCTACTAGAGGTGTACTATCACCACACAAAGATCTGTATATTTTTACTGTATAGTTTTGGATTTATTAGTATTCAAAACTACCATGTCATACTGTAATACAGTCAACTTTGATCATTAATAACTTGACTTTGGTGCATAGTTCCAGGCTCAGACCACTTTCCTCTTGTTCTACTAGAGGTGTACTATTACCCCACAAAGATCTGTATATTTTTACTGTATAGTTTTGGATTTATTAGTATTCAAAACTACCAGTTCATACTGTAACTGTATAGGCCGTATAGTCAACTTTAATGATCAATAACTTGACTTTGGTGCATAGTTCCAGGCCCAGACCACTTTCCCTTTGTTCTACTAGATGTGTACTATCACCACACAAAGATTCTTGTATTTGTACTGTATAGTTTTGGATTTATTAGTATTCAAAACTACCAAGTCATACTGTAACTGTATGGGCCATATAGTCAACTTTAATCGTTAATAACTAGACTTTGGTGCATAGTTCCAGGGCCAGACCACTTTCCCCTTGTTCTACTAGATGTGTACTATCACTCCACAAAAATTCATGTATTTTTACTGTATAGTTTAGGATTTAGCAGTACTTGAAAGTACTATGTCATACTGTAATACAGTCAACTTTAATCATTAATAACTTGACTTTGGTGCATAGTTCCAGGCTTAGACCACTTTCTCCTTATTCTACTAGTGATGTGCTATCACCCCACAAAGATCTGTGTACTTTTACTGTATAGTTTAGGATTTTAGTAGTACCATGTTATGCTGAAATATGGCCCTTACAGTCAAGCATAAAACCAATAAGTACTGCACTACAAACAGTGTAGTGTGTAACTTTCTTTTTTATTGTTTTAAGTCTGTATTGTGAAGAGAGAATAATTGCATTAAATCTAATCCTGAATATTTGGTTATATACATTTTGTATTTACATTTTAGTGTTCAAAACTAGATATTACAATGTGTAAGAACAGAGACGGCAATAACTTCGATAAAACAAACTCCAGACATGGGAAATGGTTTAATGAGAACAAATAACGATTTCAGTATCCATCCATTTTCAACCGCTTTTTCTGGGGGCGGGTCGCGGGGGCAACAGTCTAAGCAAACTCCAAACTTCCCTCTCTCCGGACACTTCCTCCAGTTCAGCCCAGCCCAGGACCTGTTTGCCTTGGGAGACCCTACCAGGGGCATTTAGCCCCCGACAACATAGCTCCCGGGGTCATTCAGGCACACAAACTCCTCCACCACGTTAATGTATGTTTCACACATAAATATTCAGTTTTTGACTGTTCAATGACTTTATATTAAACATTAAACATTTAGTTTCAATATTAAAAGTCACACTTTGGAGTCCTAACAGATGGTAATAAAAGGATTTAATGTGTGTGTGCTTAACCTCACTCACAGTTTTTTATATGAAAAGTGACATATTCTGGGCCTGGCATTATGCACTAAAGTCAAGTTATTCATCATCATAGTTGAATATAAGGCCCATAGAGTATTACAGTATGACCTGGAAGTTTTGAATACTAATAAATCCAAAACTATACAGTAAAAATACACGAATCTTTGTGTGGTGATAGTACACCTCTAGTAGAACAAAGGGAAAGTGGTCTGGGCCTGGAACTATGCACCAAAGTCAAGTTATTAATCATGAAAGTTGACTGTATTACAGTATGACATGGTAGTTTTGAATACTAATAAATCCTAAACTATACAGTAAAAATACAAGAATCTTTGTGTGGTGATAGTACACTTCTAGTAGAACAAGGGGAAAGTGGTCTGAGCCTGGAACTATGCACCAAAGTCAAGTTATTAATGATCAAAGTTGGCTGTATTACAGTATGACATGGTAGTTTTGAATACTAATAAATCCAAAACTATACAGTAAAAATATACAGATCTTTGTGGGGTGGTAGTACACCTCTAGTAGAACAAGGGGAAAGTGGTCTGAGCCTGGAACTATGCACCAAAGTTAAGTTATTAATTATAAAAGTTTCACAGTATGACACGGTAGTTTGAAATACTAATAAATGCCTAATTTTACAGTAAAAGTATACAGATCTTTATTAGGCGACAGTTTTTCTATATATGCAATATTTTGTTTCGTATTTTTCAATATTTTGAACAGACCAGACGTGTCGCTATGAAAAGAGGAAGTCGCGACGAGCGTGTTTTGTGCTCTGCTGTAAAGCGCGTAATACGGGCGCAAGACGTTTCTGAAGCGCGGCTGGCTGAACGACGGACGAACGAACGACGGCTCACTTGACCGCAGTATTGTGGAGCAGACTTTCAATGACATGTTTGTGAGGGGAACCGATGTGATGAGGTGGTGATGGGTTTGGTGTAAAGGAAATACGATACTGCAAAAACGAGGTACTCTTAGTCGAATGTCTGTTGAATAACCAACGTCAAACCAACTTCACCGCGGTGCGCAGCAACCAGGACATATTTTACATCAACTTCCTCTATCTGTCCGACAATAAACTGACAGATTCAGTAGATCTAGGAAATAATCGTTCATCATTCAAAATTTAGTTTCAGTTAGATTTTTTAAAGATTGATGCATTGCGTGCGTCTTATCATATGGTGTAAGTCAGTGTGTGTGTTTTCTATCTTTTGCCGTGAAGCAGCAGCCGATGCGCATCTCCTGGGTTCCACAGTGGCTTGTAATTCCACTGTACCGTGCGAGTGTAACCTTCTATTTTTGCACGTCTTCCCCTCTTAATAAACAAAACACCCGGAGCAGGTCAAAATAATTTTAACAGCAGATTTATTCTTCCATAACCATAAACAGCACCGGACTTTTTTTTTCGCTTGCACAACCGCGCGCCGTATCAAAAAAAAAACAACCGCGGTGAAGTTGGTTTGACGTTGGATATTCAACAAACGTTTGACTAAAGTTACCTCCGTGTTGAAACAAGCGGTACGCGTCTCACGCTCACTTCTCACTCTGGGACTGTGTTTGACTGTGAGGCTGTTGCTGCTGCCCGGGCAACAGTGAGCAAGGCAGCAGCAACAGCGCTGAGGACCGACGGGAGCAGACACGAAGCGGAGGAGCTCCCGTGTTACAGCGCGGACACACAATTAAAGTCCACAAAACCAACTTTCGTCCACACCTGGTGTGTTTGACACGCAACCTGCAGACAACACAGCCCATCATCAAACGCTACTTCACGCACATGAACGCAATTTAAAGACAGCGTGGAATGAGCAGGCAGCGCGTAAAACGCAGTCAAACGCTTCTTTAAAAGAACCAAGCGAAGAATAAGCTAAAAAACCTTGTTTCAGACAGTAAAGCCAGAGCGGCTCAGACATCACGTGCAGCTTCTAACCGTATCGCCATTTCAAAAACTTTGTAAAGCCACCACGTTGTCCCGCCGGGACGGCAGAACCGAACTCCGCACCCGCGCGCCAAACGGAAGGCGCGTCACACGCGCACTCACCTCCCCAGGTGCGAAGGAGGAGCGCGAGTCCAAGGAGCAGAGAGCCCGTGTTCCGGACGGCCATGGCTGCTGGTCGGTGCTGTGTCTGTCCGTGAAGGGGTGTGCGCGTGTGCGTGTGCGTGTGTGTGTGCGTGTGTGTGTGTGTGTGTGTGTCCTTACGGTTACATCGGAGTGGGGCCCCAAATCCTTTTTTTCTACCAAAGTGGAGCCCTATGGTCACTTGTGGGGCCCTTTGGCTGAGCCCCTCAACTTTAAATGCCTTTTTGAGGGTCAAGATGTGATTTTAGGGCTGAGGTTAGAATTGAGTTTTGGTTCGGATTAGAGCAAAGGTTGGACATCTGCCTTTATTTGTGATGGTTAGGGTAAGGTGCTAGGGAAGGCATTATGACAATGGTGGGACCCCACTTTTATAGCACCGCAAGGCTGTGTGTGTGTGTGTGTGTGTGTGTGTCTGTGTGTGTGTGTGTGTGTGTGTGTGTGTGTGTGTGTGTGTGTGTGTGTGTTGCCAGCCGTTTGAAGAACTGTAAGACACAGAAGTGGCGGCGCAGCGCTGGGAGGCAAAGGATGCGGAAGACGAGGCTGATGGGAAGCCATTTTAACATTTATTAGATAGTCAGAATTCAAATTACAAATATCCGGGATGTAGGAATATATTCTCACCTTGTCAAAACCATAATTAACCATAATTATAACCATAAAGATATCCACAACTACATTTTGACGAGGCGCAATTTGAGGTTTGGATATTCATAATTCAATTTTTTTCTAGGCAGAATTAAAATTATAGATATCTATAACTTTTACGGATATCTGACATACAATTTTGGATATCTCAAACTAACTTATTACTAGTCACAATTAAATCTCTGTATATCTCAATCTTAATATCTGTAATTATTCTTTTGACTAGGCAAAATGTATTTCCAGATATCTACAACTCCAGTTTTCACTAGGCAACATTCCTTTTCAAATATCTACAAAGACAATATAGATATCTGGCAAAGGTGTTTTACACGTGCCGTTTTAACATAAAACACTTAGGACTGCTTTCCTGTCATGTGATTGTGCCATTACGTGATTGCTTTCCTGTCATGTGATTGTTGCCATTGTTCTTACCATGTTCGGTTCTGTACCCACGTCTGATTACAGCCCTGGAAAAATCAATTAAAAAATTAAAATATTTATGATTTTGAATCAATTAAAAAAACACTAATAAAATAAAGACATTCTTTTTTAATCGCTGAACAGTCAAACTTTATTTGGTATATTTTTTTAAAACTACAAACAATAAATTTGTTGGTAAATTGGTTTGAACGTCACTATTTTAAAAACGCATTAAAGCACTTGAAACAGAGGGAACTGCAGAAAAAGAAAAGAGCGCGGGACAGGAGGAGTCTGAAGCTGCACAAAGATTCTGGTCGTTGATTGTCTCCAGACTTGATTTTGCATATGTTGAGTCACCGCCTCCTCTCCTCAGTAGTCATCAGCGTCAACAGTGAATAACATTTATATGAGGAGCATTACATATGGGGTGCCAAATGTAAAAGGAGCACCTATAACTAATTTTCTCACATTTAACTAAATGACACAACATGTTTTCTCACATTTAGTTAAATGTGCAAAAGTCTAATTGTAAATGTTAAATATAAATGTAAATGTTAAATATAAATGTAAATGTTAAATGTAAATGTTAAATATAAATGTTAAATGTTAAATGTTAAATGTTAAATGTAAATGTTAAATGTTGGCCGAGTGTAAAACTGAATATTCATGAATGGGCAAGTAGACGCCATCCCTACCCTCAAACAGCACTGGTCTCAGATCAGAGACGCGAACTCAAACACGTCAAACAGTACGCATAGCTCCGCCCACATCTGGATCGGTGAACGAAAATACTGGAGAGAAGCCTGAAGTCGAAGCCATCATGGCCGCCAGCTCCGACTCCCTCCCGTTGGGGGAGATTGAACGGGCTGTAACGGCAGGTGTGCGGGCTGAGGCTCCGCTTCAAACTGCCGTTCTGTCGTAAACACCATTAATGAGAAGTCAAGTAGGTTTAAAAAGAATATTTCTGTGGCGCCGGTGGAGAATTAGTTGGCTAACTATACTAGCTAGCCGATGTTACGTCCAGGCTAAAAACAAAAGTTTCCAGATCAGATGTGGGCGGGGTTTGCGCGCACTGTTTGAGGTGATTGAGTTCGCGTCTCTGATCTGAGACCAGCGCTGTTTGAGGGTAGGGATGGAGTCTACTTGCCTATTCATGAATATTCAGTTTTACACTCGGCAAACATTTAACATTTACATTTAACATTTACATTTAGCATTTAGCATTTAACATTTACATTTAACATTTAGATTTTAACATTTACATTTAACATTTACATTTAACATTTAACATTTAACATTTACATTTACATTTACATTTAACATTTACATTTAACATTTACATTTAGACTTTTGCACATTTAACTAAATGTAAGAAAAAAAGGTTGTGTCATTTAGTTAAATGTGAGAAAACTAGTTATAGGTGCTCCTTTTACATTTGGCACCCCATAATTACAAGGCGTCGCTTCTGGACTCGCATCTCGCACATGACTTCAAGTTCAGGCCAATGCATACATTTATTCATCGACATTTCAATGAATAAATGTGTCAGAGGTGACGTCATGACGCAGTCTGCATGAACCCAGAACCAGCTTATCCTCCCTCTTTGAGAAAAAAACGCTACAGAATTACAGTAAATATCAGTTACATAAGGTCACAAATCAATCTTCGAACATAAAAAACCCTCAAGAAATCAGTGCAGTGAACATTAAATATAACCACAGCTAATAGTACAAAACGTTGACTTTCTACATCATCCTAAATGCAAGGCATCATTTTACTGCAGCTCCACTGGGGCGACGCGCGACCAATAATGTTCATGCCTTAAAGACAAAACCCTGAATAGAGATTTCCTAAAAGTCTTTAGAATACACAGTGTGGAGCGTAAGGCAAGCGTGTTATCTGAAGAGAACAACAGGAGTGACACAAGGCTGGAACTGGCTGCAAAGGGAGGCGTCGCTGCATCCCAGCAAGAATTCAGTGTACAGACTTCAAACACCAGGACAAATAAAAGCACTATCTGGTCATTCATTTTTGGTTGTTCGCTCTCTATTGCGTTACTTTAAATAATGAAGTATATACACAGGTTATAATATGTACACATGACAGAGCTGCTTTTGTCCCTGGTCGTCTTTGTGCTCCGGTTCTTGGGCCGATCGGCAGCGGAGGCCGACTGGGCAGAGCTTCGGCGTGACGCATCCGTGGACTGAAGGCGTGTGGGTTAAAGCTCGAGTGGCAGCAAGCAAAGGCCGCGGCCTGGTGGGGGGCGGAGGGGGGTCTAGTCCCAGTCGTCCGTCCACACATCCACCGACAGACGACTGAGCTTCTCCGTGACGTAGCTCCGTGGCGAAGCTGCGGGGCGTCGGCAGGCGTGAGGCCGTGAGGGAGGGGCTGTGGGGTCTGCGTCAGTCACCGCGTCACGTTCAGGGTCCCGCCGCCCTTTACTGCAGTGGGGAACACAAGACACACAAGCAGAGAGGTGACGGGGATGTTTCTGAAGGAAGGCTCAGTGGAGAGAGACGCCACGGGACCGGACGTCTACCTGGTCCCCGGGAGGCAGTTTCTCCCCGTTGACCCCCAGGAGAACGGCTTCCTCCGTATTGTCGCTCTTCATCTCCACTACGATGTCGTCTTTGGTCGACGGGTCTTTAGTGCTGCAAAAAAAGAGCAAAAGCACAAGCGTGTCTTCATTTGATCTCTCGCAGTCAAACAAAACTGTGGCCACTCGGGTTTGACTTACAGGTCTTGTTTGCCGGAGCGGCCACAGATCTTGCCTGTTTTGTAGAGGAAGTAGAGCACGCTGCCCAGGACGGCCAGCAGCAGGATGCAGATGATGATGACGGCAATCACAACACCGCTGCCCTCTGGTGGTGAACAAGCACAACAACAACCACGGAGTTCAGAACTGGAAGTGACCATGAGGGGGGGGTGGGGGGGGGGGGCGGGCCGTGCAGCATTTCACAAACACTAAGTGGTGTTTACAGTGTCTAACAGTGAGAACCTGAGGGAAGGAAGGTGCAACGTCATGCAGGCGTGAAGGGGGAGCGCGACCACATGCACAGCAACAGAACGATCTATTCAGTGACTGAGAATGTGCAGAACGCTAGGAGGCCGGAGTGGAAGGTGCTGTGGAGGAGAAGGTGCTCTGAGGTGGAGAGGTGCAGTGATGGAGGATCTGCAGCAGCACAGCATACAAACCTTTTTTGATTTTCTTTGGTGGGAAGGCTGATTCTGCTTTGACTGGGAAAAACCACAGGAGGCACAGTGATCAGTGGACGACGTGACGTATGGAGTCATAGGAGTCACACACATGCACAGCTGAGACGGACGGCAGGAAATGTTTTATTACAGAGGACCCATGTGACCTGTTCCCACTCTGGTCAGTGGCCCAACAACAAGCAGCCCTGTTTAATCTCAACACCCGGGCCCCGCTTTGCTCCGAGGGGCTGAGTGAGAGGAAGCACAAGGCAGCAGCCTTAATGGAAGCCAGGACACCTTCTGAGCGCACGTGACGCGTCAGCTGCTCCCCAGCGTCGCTCTGATGCGCGTGTGTTTGTGGCCGCGTAAAGTTTACGCGACCGCGCAGGCTAATGCAAACACACGAGCCGGCGCTATGCCGAGTGTAAACTGTTTCACTCCCGTCCAGCTCCAACCATCGTCTTCCTGTGGGTTTTTCCCGCATACTTTCTAGAGCTGTGCCAACAAAATGAGTCATTAGGAGACCCTGCAGCAACATTAGGCCTCAGTAACTTGGTCCATTTGCAATAATTAATACCTTCTGGAAACCGCAGAGTTTTTAAATCAGTGAACGGTGCTGTCGTGACGTCGCAGTTAAACCCATGAGAAGCCTTCAGGTGCTTTGTGTTTGTGAGTTACAGTAAAACAGGAAGTCCCTCAACCACAGCCTAGAACCTGAACATGTGGAGGAGTCCATGTCCTGAAGTATTTTCCTCAAAGCCAGTTTATTATATATTATATTTAGACAATTAGCAGCTAGTTTGACTCATGGCTTGACTTGTAGGGAGAACTAACATCTTACCTGTGGACACTGTAGTGGTGGTTGTATTGGTAGGTGTAGTAGTAGTAGTAGTAGTTGTAGTAGTAGTACTAGTGGTAGTAGGAGTATTGGCTGGTGAGGTGGTATTTATAGCTGAAAACGGGTAAAAGCACAAAGGGGAGGACACTTCCTGTTAACACACTGGGTGGGGAGGGGGTAAACAAACCACAGCCACAACAACAACAACAACAACACTGATCAACTGTGAAGACGTTGTTTAACAAACAAAAGCAGACCTGGACGAGTAAAAAAATGAATATGACAAGAGGCAGAAACAGCAGGTGGGGCATGAACAGTCGACACCTTTCACCACATACTATGATATCTTTTCACTACATTACATACTATACTAAGGCGTATTTCTCATGAAATACTGTACTGTTTTTGACGATATACTAAACTAAAGCTTGTTGCTGCCGTACTCACTGGCTTTGATGCTGAAGGTCAGCGCGTCGCTGCCGTACGCGTTGGAGGCGTTGCAGAGCACGGTGATGTCAGAGTCCACCTGGATCCTCACCGCGCTCTCAGCGCCGCCGCCCGTTTCCATTTCCGTTTTCGTTGCTTCCCTAATGACCTGGAGGAAACATCCAGAAAGGGCCGCTCAGCACGGAGGCGCTCACGCTGGCCGACCAAACGCACCCCTCCCGTACGCGTACCTGTCCGTCGGCCGTGCTCCAGGTGATGCTGACTGAGGGGAATCCGCTGGCGGCGCAGCGCAGCTCCACAGAGTTCCCGGCGCTCTCCTCTATCTCCGTGTCCTGCTCCGTGGTGATCCTGGGAGGACCTGCAACACCAAACCACACGCTGGCCTCATCTGAAAAAGCTCACGTTCCGTTAAACGTAACAATAAATGTTGCAGCGTGTGTGGGACTTACCCTTCACATAAGCTTGAAGTGTGGTGCTGGTTTCCATCCCCTCGATCTCAGGAACAGTCACTTTGCACAAATACGTCCCAGCCGAGTCCAGCGTCACCATCAAAGTGTGGCCC
The DNA here is from genome assembly GCF_900634795.4 of Betta splendens. Lineage (NCBI taxonomy): Eukaryota > Metazoa > Chordata > Actinopteri > Anabantiformes > Osphronemidae > Betta > Betta splendens. The sequence goes on from NC_040893.2 coordinate 9,166,242, forward strand.
TGGAAGACCTCCTCTCCATCCTACACACACACACACACACACACACACACACACACACACACACACACACACACACACACACACACACACTATATGTTATAGTTGAATGATTCTAAACGACTAAGTGAAGTACCATCAGATGTCTCATGGAAGATGTGAATGCAGCATTGAGAACGATCCCTACCACAACAATCACAGAAACCAATGAGCTGATATACGCTTCAGCATCAGTGATCCTAGAGGTGCTTGGCTATAAGAGCAACCATGGGAGCCATGACAAACAATACCCACCATGGAAACGAAGGTTGGAGGCAAAAATCAAGGCAGCTCGGAGGGAAGTGAGCCAAATGACAGAGGCCCAGAGAGGTGCAATGAAAAGACCGATGCCCAAGAGGTACAGCCAGATGACCATACCTGAAGCACTCGAAACTGCCAAGCAAAGGCTACAAGCCTTGGCCAGCCGCCTAAAGAGATACACCAGAGACAACGAAGCCAGACGAATAAACCGCCTGTTCGCAACACAACCTGCGAAAGTGTACTCTTAATGGCAGGGTAATAACAGCAGAGCAGACCCACCAAGGCTGGAAACTGAACAGTACTGAAAAGGTATATGGGAGAGGGAGGCGTCACACAACAGTGATGCACAGTGGCTGGTGGATCTGAGGGAAGATCACAGCAACCTCCCTGAACAGAATCCAGTGAGTATCACAGTGGCAGACATCCAACAAAGAGTCTCAGGTATGAAAAACTGGACAGCACCCGGCCCTGACATGATCCACGCCTACTGACTAAAGAAGCTCACTGCAATCCATGAGCACCTGGCAGCACAAATGAACCAGCTGCTAAGGGATGGGACTCACCCTGAATGGCTAACCGAAGGGCGAACAATCCTGATAATGAAGGATCCTTCAAAGGGCACAGTCCCATCCAACTACCGGCCAATAACCTGTCTCTCCACAACATGGAAGCTCATGTCAGGCATCATCGCAGCTAAGATAAGTGGGCGCATGGGTCAATACAGGAGCGAAGCACAGAAGGGCATTGGTAAGGATACCAGAGGAGCCAAACACCAACTCCTGGTAGACAGAATAGTCGCCTAAGACTGCAGAATGCGACACACCAACCTGTGCACAGCCTGGATCGACTACAAGAAAGCCTATGACTCAATGCCACACACATGGATCACTGAATGCTTGGAGCTGTACAACATCAACAGAACTCTAAGGGCCTTCATTGCAAACTCGATGAGGTTGTGGAGAACCACCCTTGAAGCCAATGGGAAGCCACTCGCCCAAGTATCCATCAAATGTGACATATACCAAGGAGATGCACTGTCCCCACTGCTGTTCTGCATAGGTCTGAACCCCCTCAGCCAAATAATAAACAACACTGGCTATGGATACAGACTCCGGAACGGGGCCACAATAAGTCACCTCCTCTACATGGATGACATCAAGCTGTACGCCAAGAGTGAGCGAGACATCGACTCGCTGATCCACACCACCAGGATCTACAGCTCGGACATCGGGATGTCATTCGGGCTCAAGAAATGTGGGAGGATGGTGACAAAGAGAGGCAAGGTAATCCACACAGAAGGGGTCTCACTCCCAGAAGGAACAATAGCAGACATTGAGGACAATTACAAGTACCTTGGAATACCACAGGCAAACGGCAACCTTGAACAGGCAACAAGGAATGCAGCAACAAATACCTCCAACGAGTAAGGCAAGTCCTAAGAAGCCAGCTCAATGGCAAGAACAAATCCCAGGCAATAAACAGCTATGCCCTGCCAGTGATCAGATACCCTGCGGGTGGCCAAAGGAAGCGATACAGACCACAGATGTTAAGACATGAAAGCTCCTCACCATGCATGGAGGGTTCCACCCCAAATCCAGCACCCTGAGACTGTACGCTAGCCGCAAGGAAGGAGGCTGAGGACTAGTGAGCGTGAGAGCCACTATCCAGGATGAAACATCCAAGATCCATAAGTACATCAAGGATAAGGCCCCGACAGATGACGTGCTGAGTGAATGTCTCAGGCAGTGGAGAACAGAGGATGAGATGCTGGAAGAGGGACCATCATGGGAGGACAAGCCCTTGCACGGGATGTACCACCGGAACATAACTGAAGTGGCTGATCTCAACAAATCCTACCAATGGCTTGAAAGGGCTGGGCTGAAGGACAGCACAGAGGCACTCATCCTGGCCGCACAGGAGCAGGCCCTGAGCACCAGAGCCATAGAGGCCCAGATCTACCACACCAGACAAGACCCAAGGTGTAGACTGTGCAAAGAGGCCCCTGAGACGGTCCAGCACATAACTGCAGGGTGTAAGATGCTGGCAGGAAAAGCATACATGGAACGCCATAACCAAGTGGCTGGCATAGTATACAGGAACATCTGTGCAGAGTATGGACTGGAAACCCCAAGGTCAAAGTGGGAAACACCTCCCAAGGTGGTAGAGAATGAGCGAGCCAAGATCCTGTGGGACTTCCAGATCCAGACTGACAGAATGGTAATGGCGAACCAACCAGACATTGTGGTGGTGGACAAAGAGCAGAGGAAAGGCGTAGTGGTGGATGTGGCAATACCAAGCGATGGCAACACAACAGTGGCTACAACAAATCCCTGGAAAAACATCCCACATCTCAGTCCAGGAAAGTGCAGTCCTAGGAACAGCAAGGATACTGCGCAGAACCCTCAAGCTTCCTGGCCTCTGGTAGAGGACCCGAGCTTGGAAAGTGGATGAGACCACGCGCGTGGGGTGAGAAGGGAGTTTTAGTTATATATAACATTTCTACTGATATTTGAGTATATTACCTTAAACCAGGTTGTTACAGTTGGTAAAGATGAGAGGGCGTTGCATGTGGCTTTCATCTCTTCACCTTGAGCCAGGACAATAGTGTCGCCGGGCATCACTACAGCAGGATCGAGATCTACACGCACACGCACACACACACACACACACACACACACACACACACACACACACACACACACACACACACACACACACACACACACACACACACACACACAGAGACAATCGAGAGGTAAAAACGTACAGTCGCGCTCCTGGTGAACTGTTTTTTGCTGTGAGCGAGGATGAAATCCCTACAGTTGACATCCACTGTGATCTTTTTTGAGATCTCCTCATAAGTTTCCATGTCCATAGAGGAGCACTGGTACTGGCCGCCGTCCCCACGGGTCACCTTTTCCAGCACCAACACGTAGGGCTTCTCTACCTCAGTCTGAGAACCCTATAATGATGGACATAACATGGAAAGGTCCAGAGCTAAACGATGCTGCTTCCGCAGAGGCAGGGATCACAAACGGCGGCTGTCATACATTTACAGGCCCAACTGAAAAGGAGGCCGGAGAATTCCCGTTGCCAGCGCAGTGAAGCCGAACCGTGTCCCCTTCCTTGATTTTCCTCGTCGGCGACTCCACCCACAGGGTTAAAACTGTGGAGGGGTCTGAAAGCGGACGGAGACAAACAACACAAGCTGAAGATGTGCCTCTAACGATCAAAGCTTCTACCTGTAGTTGTTGTAGCAGTCACTAAACTTACATAACACATTGATGCTAATCCTGTCGGTCTCCATCATCCTCACCATCCCAGGAACAAAGTAGTTGACCTCGCAGTAGAACTTGGAATCTTTATCCTCCATCGCTACCTTCATATGCAGCTCGCTACTAACAGAGATGAGACCACTGGACTCAACAGTGACTCTGGGAATCACCTCCACTGAAGCAACGCAGGGGAAGGAAAACATGTTAAAGGACACTATTCAGTCAGCAGCTACATTTCAAACTGAGTTCATCTCACCGTCATCGCTATTGCGAAGAGGCATTTCATTGCGGTACCAGGTGATGTTGGGCCTGGGGTAGCCATTCTTGACCTCACACACGCCGATCTGTGAGGTACAGAGCGAAAGGAGTCATTGGAGCCTGAGGCTTCAGAATGGATGACGGTTGTTTACCTTTGCTTTATCAATGTCATTGACTGAGAGTCCTGTGGTGACACCTTCGATGGTGGGTCTGTCTGGTGCGTCTGCAAAGGAATTGGACAAACTACAATTAAGTCTTTTCTGAGTGACTGAAGTGTCATGACAAACTGCTGAATAGCAGTAATATCTTAAATCCTATTAAAAGAAAAAGCTGAGTAAAACTATTGAACATTGTGAAGATGACAGGAAGTGGCTGCAATCTCACCAAACACCCTCAGTTGTGTGCGTCCCTCCGCCACTTCACCCACTAGGTGCTTGACTACGCAGATAAATTCTAGTTCATCCTGTACTCTCACGTTGTGGATAGTCAGCACCACGTCTCCTCGTTCTCCAGGACCACTCACGCTGATGCGGTCCGTCAGCGGCGTGCCCTGCCGTACCTCCCTGACGGTGGGGTCCTGATAGTAGAGCTCCTTCTTCTCGCCTGAGCCTTTCAAGTCAAACTAGGACAGAGACATAACCTCATATAGACAAATTAGTCACCCGTGTGTGTGTGTGTGTGCGTGTGTGTGTAGAAACTCACATACAACCAGCGTATGATCATGCCGCCAATGCCCTCATCCGACGTGAACATGCAGGTGATGTTAGCGGAAACCCCGGCGTGCACCTCCACCCTGTCCTCCATGTTGACCTCCAAGGCCCACGCTGAAAGGCAGCAGGAGAGGTTCATTTGAGCACCGCCCCACCCTCATATCTGACAGCACTGGCCAACATCTGTTAGACCTGCTGAAGCAGGTTTATTTATGACTATCATCCTCAACAGAAGCTGAACTTCCTGCATCGACGCCCTGGTGACGCAGACTCAGGGAGGAAATAACAAGGGACCCGGTGGGTCAAAGGCAGGAGACAGATGCTATGAGAGGAATGAGAAGCCCACCCATGTCCCACATTAATGTGCTGTATTCCACCATGTCACCCTCTCACAGGAAGAAAGGCTCAATTTACAGGCCGCATAGTGGCCCCACTGTTCCTTCAAGACGCGTCTCTGAGGAGCGACTGGTTTTCCCCTTCCAGGGTCTCTGGCTGTGACTCATCCTAGCAAGTCTTCAGCAGGGACCCCTCAAATGATGCACGAGATGCCGCCGAGAGCCGTCGCCCGGAGGTAAATGAGGCTGTCAGGTTTGATTTAGCCCTCTCCGAGAGCCTCTTCATTGTGCGGTCGCATTCAGTGGAGGATGAAGAGACCGTGGGAAATATCGGAGTTTATTAAGTGCTGCTCAATAAAATGTAATTGCTTTGTTTACCTTATTTTATCTTAAGGAACTACTTTGCCAATCGCTATTTTAGAGGCAATCATCTTTAAATGAGCAAAGCCCACCATCACACGCGTGATCTTTGTTGACTTTGTCCCTCAACCCAAGAGATGAATAATAACAAACTGCTACAGTTTCACGGCCGTTGTCACGGTAACGGCCTGCTGCTGCCCAAATAGGAATCATTAGTCATAGTAACACTTGGAACGCGCCTAAACAAAAGTCCCCTCCTCGGGCCGATGTGGAGGGTTGCAGGGCAGCTGTTTATCAACGTCGCATTCACCTCCTGTGCACATAACGTTCAAACGCTGCGGCGCTGAGCCGACGCTCCGGCCGCTCGGGGCCCTGCATCAGCAACAGCCCCGCTCCCCTTTCGTCCCCCTCACTCCCCCACCTGGCTCGGCCCCGGCCGCGCGCTGCTGTTTACCACCGGGTAATGGAAGTGGACGGCCGCTTTCCTGTTGAAGGAATCCAATTAGTCTCTCCGACAGAGGCATTTCCTGGCCATCAGCGAAGAGAGGACGGCGCTGACTCATCCCCCTCACCTGAGGATTCACCTACGGACGCGCAGCTCAGAGGGAGCACCCAGAGGCGCAAAGTCAAACTCGGCCCGGCAGTTCAGGCCCGATGCCTCCGTCTGTTTACTCGTGGGGCTCTCCATCAAATTTCATTTGTAATTTGAGCAGTATTCATCTGCACACAAGACGCTGGCGCACCAAGGCCTTACATCGATTGCCTCTGATGATGAGAGGGCAGATATTGAGTAATAGTCCTAAATCAGTATGACAGGGAAAAGGCTGAGCATCCTCCGTGGTGCTGGGCCACTGCAGCCCCTCAGCAACGATGCTCTGAGCAGCAGCGTGTGTGTTTGAACCAGAGGCAAGTTCACATGCTGAGTGTGTGATTTCCACCAGTGAATGTCCTCCGTCCACTTTATTACAGGAGAAAAAAAAACCCGCTCTGTTCAAGATATTAAACCTAATGTGACAGCAGCTCCCTCACGCTCGCAAATAACACACAACATAAAAGGAGCGCGTGAGGTTTGTAAAACGATTCCCACAACACAAAGAGTAAACTCCTTGTTTGCTCAGCGGCACAGTTAATATTCCCACGAACAGCGTCTTTACTGGGAGAGCAGAGGCAGAAAGGAGGACGTCGTATCAAACAAAAGCCTTTGATTTCACGGTCGACACGACGGCCGCCGCTGGAGACGAATGATAACGGAGCTTCTGCAGCACTGCAGATAGAGCACCGGCGAGGGAGAGAATGAGGGTGAGGGAGAGGGTGAGGAGAGGCATGAGCCACTGCTTCGCCCGACCGGGCGCTAGCGTGGCTGAAACACGGCCGGCTTTATCCAGATCATCTTGAAGATAATCAGGGCTGAACCACATTTAAATAGCGTTAGAAAAGCACTTCCTGTCATTACAGTAGGCTGAACAAGTCCACACAGCGGTGGCAGCCTGAGGATCTAAGAATAACAGCGGCCTATCAAGCCTGTTCGCTCACACGGTACAGTGGAATTACAAGGCGTTGACCCGAGCGGCACCAGAAATAGCAGCCCCCACTTGAGGGCCGGCGCTGAGCCCGAGAGCATGAGGACGTAGCCGCGCTTGGTGTGGAGGTTCGGGTTTGAACAGACAACAGAACGACAGACAGAACAAAAAGGACGGGAGGACAGAGAGACGTTTGACCCTCAGAGAGCGCTGTGGTCTCAGCAGTCGTTGCTTGCTTTCTGTAATGTAAAGGTGTGGAGTTCATTGGCAGAGGATTGTGGAGGAGAAGCCTCGTACACGTTGTTTGTGTGGGTCTGCCCGACTGGGCTAAAAGAATGTTACGAGGAACACGGACACAAAAGGCCCTGACACACGTTCATCAGCCGCATTATTCCAGTGACGCACCCCGAGGCCTTTTCACACACAAAGACAGACTGGCACTGAGCACACAGTTGTCCATACACTCAACATGCATGAGATCTTAAAGAGCCATGAACAAGATCAGACTCTCAAATGAAGTAATAACAGATTTGTCTAGAGCTGAGACTAATTGTGCTGCTTTTCCAAAGCGCTCAAACCTGGCTGTGGATCTTTGACCCCATCCTAACACTCTGCTTCTGCAAAGATGGCTGCACACAGGCTCCGCTGAAGTGGAGAGGACTCGCTGGAACAGAAATAGAACCTGACCTCCAGAGAGGGGGGCTGTCGTTTAGGTGTGACCGGTCCGGGACAGGACACGACATACTGTAAACGCAAATAAAGACTACAGCTTCTGGCCAAAGGCCACTGTGCTGAAGGTATTTCCATCACGCTGTGTGGTACTTGCACTTGAAAATCTGAGTCGGTTCAGGTGATGTTTCAGCCGCTGTGCAGAGACAGTGAGATGGACGGTGGCAGCTGCAGCGACCAAACATTCCCAAGTCCGAGAAAAAAAAGCGAGACGCGCTCCCAGACACTCATGGGCTCCATCTCTGCTGGAGCCCAACGTCCCCGGTATTTACACACGCCATCATAAAGTATCATTTCCATGGATGCAGAGGAGGAGAAGAATACAAAGAATGTAAATACAGCGAAGGAGGATTCGAGTGGACCACACAACAGAGGAGCCACGGCGCAGCGGAGGTTCTATTCTGTTTCAACGGACCACCTGTTGCAGAGATCAGTCCAGAGCTCTGCTCCTTCTCCGCTGAGGCACTACGGTACAATAACAAAACAACAAGGGGAGGAACAGCATCGGGTTAGACCTGGTGCTACTGAGCAGTTTAGTGATGTCCACCAGCACCGTGATGCTATGAAGGCTTGAAGGGTGAGGAGAGAGAGAGAGACAGAGAGAGAGAGCAGGACACACGGGCTACACATGAACACGGCTGGATGCTGCAGCCCGTCTCACCATCACTGGGCCAACACAGAGGTGGACAGTACAGTGCACAGACATGCATTTAATATGGCATTAAATAGTCCTTCTTTAAATCACGGTGTGAGGAAAAGCAGTTCTAAGCAGAACACAGCTGTGAGGATCCGGAGCAGCGGCACCGATTCCTTGACCTGGCGCCGATCCCGCTTTGATAAGCAGCTCTTTGGTCCCCCCTCGGCAGCTTCAGTCACTTCCCTCTGATCTCAGCTCTTTGATAACTACTTGGCAGCAGGACCGACTCCCCCTTCGCCCCAAGTTTCCACACTCAGTTACTCAGATATGCCTACACGCACTTATAAAGTATGCGTGGACCGTATTACCTCTGACATTGTGTGGGATGAGGTCATCTTCCCATGTCTACGCTCAAGACTCCTATTACCCTGAAAAAACAGATCAGCTCCACTGTGTGTGTGTGTGTGTGTGTGTGTGTGTGTGTGTGTGTGTGTGTGTGTGTGTGTGTGTGTGTGTGTGTGTGTGTGTGTGTGTGTGTGTGTGTGTGTGTGTGTGTGTGTGTGTGAGGGATCCTCAGTGGGCCGTTTACTCTAGTCTGCTCCCATGGTGGTACAAACGCCCCCTTCATCCTCTTTCCCACGTCCCGGGCTGCAAAGCGCTCCCCATCAGGAACACTGCAAGCACTTCAAAATAAAACAACACGGGCCGTTTGGAAATATGGGAACGGCCAGCGGGCTGGGTTTTTATGTGACGGGGAGAGAACGGTAGCGGAGCAGCGAGGGGTCCCATGACCGCGCTGTAAGTGGTGGTAACCCAGGAGATGTGCATCAGCTAAAGACAGAAAACACACACTGACTCACACCGTACGATAAGACACACAACTACACAAGTGTAGGTAACGCAGCAAACTTATTTGAGACGGATGGAAAAATGTAATTAAAACAAAATATTTAATATCATGTTTGAAATAATTATTTCCTTCAAGTACTTAATCTGTCATCTTATTGCCGGACAGATAGAGGAGATGATAGAAAATATGTCACATGCTGTGACTTGAGGTCCTGGTTGTTGCTCAGCATGATGAAGCTACACTGCAGCAAAAACAATGATCTCTTGTGAGTGAATCAGCTGTTTCTCCTTAGAGGCCATGAGGGGACAAAATTATGTTAAATCAAATGAGATCAGAGCAGTTTCTGCAGAGCAACTGCTGAAATAAAAAACTTAATAACTTAAAATAACTTTGGCTCCCCCAGGTTTATCAAGATAGAAAGACAAAAAGGACTAATTGTGAACTGAACTGCAGTTGCATACAAGGAAATTCAAATGCTCTGTAATGTGATAAACTAAAAGACAAGGGTGAAGCATAAAAGTTAAAAACCAACAGCGAACATCTGTGTGTGGAGTCAGCAGCAGTGTCGCAGGCGAGGACCCATCGGCTGCATTAGGTTAAAAGGATGCCAGTAATGCGCATTAGATCGGCACAGGACGCTCTGTCAGAAACACAGCATCCATTATTAAGCAGGGAGTTCAGAGAAGGGGGGGGGACATGACAGGACAGTCTCACACGAGCCAGGTTCCCGTATCCATGGCGACACATCGCACACCCAAACAGTCCAAGCCAGAGTTAGTCTGGTGCAGATATTCCTTCGGGTGATTCCATGTTTAAAGCCAGACTCTGTGTTGCAGGCCTATCACCCCTACCCCCCCCCCCCCCCCCTCAATCTGCAGCCTGGAGCCACATATCTGCCCTCACTGCTAACAACAGGAAGCTGTGAGGGCGGGTTTACTGCTCATGTATGGCTTCCACTCACAGTAGCCCATCCTCTGACCTTTAGCACGTCCAGTACTTACTACTACCTGGCTGTGACGCAGGTTCTCATCACTTTGTCCCATTGTCAACGGCCTGGAACCTACTTTGCATCCTCTGTTTTACAACTTTAGTTACATAAATTCTCTCTGTCCCACTCTTTTATATTTCTCGATGATCTTTTAAGAAGGAACATCAACTAAGTTAATCTTTAATAATCTACTGTACAGGAAGATTTGGAGCAAAGAGGCTCAGGAAAAGCAACGTTATCCTTATTAGATGTGCTCGGACTTTGTGTAGGTTCTCGTTGAAGAGTTCAAGGCGGCATTATCGGAGCAAAATTGAATTTGCTCCATATAAAGTCACCGCACGTCGCTCCCGAAATAGACCGAGGAGGACAGTGCCAGCTCTTATTATCAGGTCTGGGGCGGAGAACAACGGTGGAGACTCTGAAGAGGACGGATCCTGTTTGTGTCGCGTCCGTGGAGAAGCGCTGCGTTGCAGCGGGACATAAATTACTGGATTTCTTCGCAAACCGACCAACGTGCGAGTTTGGCAACGTCAGCCAAGTTAATGAATTCTGGTGAGAAAGCGTTCCATTAAACGCACATGGCCCATATATCACACCTCCCCTCGCCCGCCCCACAGAGACGACGGTGTCGGTTTCAACATTTCGGTGAAACTCGGCGTCTGTGCAACGCCTAAGAATGCGAGCTATTTGTTTTAGCCCGGGGACCGTCCAGAAAGCGCGATCTGACACTGGAGTCGCTGCGACTGACGAGACGGAGCAACTGGCTCGTCGGGGGACCAGCCATTACCTCGCTGGGAGGGAGCGCTTTGAGCGTCAGATCCCCAATGCGCAACTCTGAGGGTCACATGGAAACACGAATGTAGCTGCTGATGGACACTCTCTGCACGTCTTGACCACAACAAACATCCACCCACTGACCTTCTAAATATTGTTTGTTTGGTCGGATGGGGTTTTTTAATTTATTTGGAGAAAAAAATACAAACCCACATGACGTGTTTATTTCAGGGTTAATACAACATGCTTGGTTCGGGTTGTTGTCACAACCGTGACCCAAGTTCAACTTGACGATGCGTCCGACAGAGCAAAGTCTCATTCATTACAGTAGGTCCGGACTTGACAGAAACAGAGCATGAACTCAGTGACAGAGGCTCTTGCCGGTATGACTACATTTAGTTTAGACACAGTTTGATACTGCTCATCAGCTTCATAAAAACACTTTATAAATACATATAAAAGCAGCTAAACAGAGCAGATCCTGAGGACTGTCTAATATTCACCTCACAGTGAGAAGCCACAGATTGAACAAAACCCTCCGGCCTGCTCGTATTCTCATCCTTTCCGACTCCGGCGGCTGTGAAAGCTCCGCTCCGACCCCTCCATGATCCCACACGCCGCAGCAAAACGGTCGGAGGACACGCAAGTGATGGAGAGGCCACTGGAGGAACGGCCACTATTTTCATTCACAGGTTAAATGATGGGCTTGTTCTCCGTTACATTCACATGTTTGTCTTAGGGATCGTCCTCCGCCGCTGGAGGAATCTGTGCCCCCTGTGTTGTTTCCATGGGGAGTTAGAAAATGCTAACATTTAGCTCGGTGTTTGGAAGAAGGATATGAGAACAATGCATATTTACATTAACCTGCCATGGCTGCGGCTGCGCTCATGTATAATCACATAACACATTCCATAGAACCCCGTTCAGTTGTGATGATTCAAATCAATCGCTTCAAAAATAGTTACGGAACGATAGCGGCGAGTTTGGACAGATGTTCTGCATTAAAGATAATATCTTCTAACGGCTCCTCATCTAACAAATCTTCAATTTGACAAAACAGAGCAGTTCAAAAAGAGAAAGAGCTCCAGCTGCCAGGACTCCAGCGCCAGACGACGGAGCAGCTTCAGCCAAACACTTTCAGAAGTTAATGGTCATCCGGGTTTGATTAATTCTGAGTGGCTGAGACTTTGATTGCAGATGTTTGCGCATAACAGTGTTTCCATAAGGATGTATTGTCTGCTGTTCTGATAAGCAGGGGCCCGATCTGAGCACGATAATCAGCTTCCTTCTTTCCCCATCGCAAACCAAACAAAAGCCGAACGCTGATCTCCAGATGTCACTGGAGGAGGATTGTTTCGTTGTCCGAGCCGTTTTATAAACGGCCCCGATGATGACAACAACACAAAGTCCCCGGAGCTTTCCTCCCCCGCCCTCCCCATCGCTGCTGGGCTATATTGACCCAGGTAATGGTGATAATGGATGTTATTCACTCAATGGGAAGATCAAACAGTGAAAGGAAACCTCTCGCTTCTGCAGCGCAGGCTCCCGAGTGCACAGCGTCGGCCCATTACGGCTATTCAGCAGGGAGGCGCTACATAATACAAGGTTTTCCCAAAAACACAGTTGCAAAATATTTTCGAGCAGACCGATTAGTAATGTGTGTGGCAACAGTCTGACGCTGCTTACAGCAGCAGTAGATTGGAAGAGACACAGTGAAGGACACCAGCAATCCCAGTGCTCCCAGTCGGTCATAAGCTTTTGTTATGAGCGTCTACTGGACGACTTCAAGTTCAGCCTGATCAACAGTGGTTTGGACCAAACATCACCTTACTTTAGAACTACAGTACAGCAATAGTTAAACACACATAAACACTCAAATGAATGAATGAATGAATGAATGAATGAATGAATGAATGAATGAATGAATGAATGAATGAATGGACCATTAAATGCCATTAACTTTGTGTCTCCTTCCTCAGCTTTGGCTGCGGTTCCTGCTTCCTGTTGTTGTTTTCCCTGTATTCGTTTGCCTCTCGCCCCTTTTCCATCTTCACCTTCTGCTCCCTCAGAGCCGGTGGAGGCAGGTGGGCGCCCACCCCCGAGCCCGGTGCCGCCGCCGGTTCCACGGATCCCGGCCATTTGCGGCGCAAAGAGCCGTGAAAAGGATTTGGTGATTTATAAGTAAACTCAAGCGGACTGACTGAATTGAATTAATGTCCGTAAACCTCTGCGCTGTTTCCTTTCCAGGATTCACTGGGGATCTGGATTATGTTCCGTTAATCCTAACAACCTTAAATTCCTTGCAACGATTTTAGACATGTGCAGACGGAGGCTGCGCTGTCACGGCGCTGATCAAATGCAGCGCTGGATCTGTTTGGTGCTCCGAGCAGCCTCTCGCATGGAAACGCATAAACACCCAGATAAGATGTGCCCACTGGAAAGGGACGTCCGAGAAGGACTGCTTTCAGGCGCCGCCGTCCCAGTTTCTTAGGTATTTCCATTTACATTAGGCAACAGACGCAGGGGACCACAATTACTTCCACAACTGTAAAAAACTTGGTTGTACATGAAACAAGCGACACTTGTCACAGGAAATGTGCCGGATGAGGAGCCCGGATTTGGACATGTCCATTTCAGACTCTCGCTTCGCTGCTGATCCTTTGCCAGATTGCCGGGGCCTCGATTTTCTGCGCTGCGGTCGCGGCACAACAAGGACATTTATTGTCCGTGACCGGCTCGTATCTTCAGAAGAGCAGCAGTTGTTTCGAGGCTCAGCGCCTCGGCCGCAGCGCACACGGGTGACCTTTAAATGAGTCCGGGGTGGCCGCTCTTTGGCCGACGGTCACAGGAAGTGAACCGCATGCTTATCGAGGATCGCCGTCGCAGCCCCAGAGCATGCATCGTTCCTCTGATGTCACCAGAGGCTGGAGACGCGGCGCTGCCAAAGGCACGATTGTGCTCCGCATGCACATTCATGAGCACGCGTTTAGGCCGAGTGCCTGCAAATGCATAGGGCGAAATCATTGAAACTAAATGTCTCACCAAGACACATATCTATGGTTATGATTCAACCGGAACGGGAGATCGGCACTTTACGAAGAGGCAGCGGCACAAGAATGTAGTTTATGTCGAACAGGGGTTCAGCAAAGTGGGTGAGACGGCGAGAGAGAAGGGAAGTCGGGCTCCAAGAGAGGAAGAGCCGGGGGCACACACACACACACACACACACACACACACACACACACACACACACACCTGGAGCTGTCGGCCTTTGGCGAAAGCCAAGCGACGTGTGAACACTTCTATAAAAGTGATGCCGAGAGCTGAGGCAGCGGCTCATATAAATCTACACTCACGCCATCTCTTCTAAAAATAAACACCTGCACCTCACACGTCGCCATCCAACACTTTTATTATAGTCCCTCACAGCTGATCTAACAACCTCTAACTGACACCGAGGTGATAAACTATTAGCAAACAGTTTTTTTTTTCTTTTGGCTTCACCCAGAAATACCATGCGAATATGGAACATGTGCAACATCTCACTCTGGGACTGTGTTTGACTGTGAGGCTGTTGCTGCTGCCCGGGCAACAGTGAGCAAGGCAGCAGCAACAGCGCTGAGGACCGACGGGAGCAGACACGAAGCGGAGGAGCTCCCGTGTTACAGCGCGGACACACAATTACAAGTCCACAAAACCAACTTTCGTCCACACCTGGTGTGTTTGACACGCAACCTGCAGACAACACAGCCCATCATCAAACGCTACTTTCTGCGCATGAACGCAATTTAAAGACGAAAGCCAAAAACGCAGTCAAACGCTTCTTTAAAAGAACCAAGCGAAGATTAAGCTGAACATCCATGTTTAATACAGTGAAGCCAGAGCGGCTCAGACGTCACGTGCGGCTTCGAACCAACGCGCCTCACTCGGTTCGAATTTTAGAACAGCTCGCGCGCGACGTGTCGTCATTTCTAAAACTTTGTCACCGAACTCCGCACCCGCGCGCCGAACGGAAGGCGCGTCACACGCGCACTCACCTCCCCAGGTGCGAAGGAGGAGCGCGAGTCCAAGGAGCAGAGAGCCCGTGTTCCGGACGGCCATGGCTGCTGGTCGGTGCTGTGTCTGTCCGTGAAGGGGTGTGCGCGGGTGCGTGTGTGCGTGTGCTGCCGGCCGTCTGACAGGGACTGCTCCTCCCGGAGAACTGTAAGACACAGAAGCGGCGGCGCAGCGCCGGGAGGCAAAGGATGCGGGAGGCGAGGCCCACTGTAAAAAATGTCACTCTCCACGCGTCATCCAGGAACACAGTTCGTTTTATATTTCGACCCACGACGTGTTTTGACCCACCGGGTCTCATCTCTTTATTTGCTTTATTTATGTAAATAAAAACAACAACACCAGCTCGGAGCCCCGGGATTTGACGAGTTGTGCGGATGTGTATTTTTTGCAGCGTGTAGTTTAAAAAAAGGAAAAAAAAAGAGGAGCGTCGCTGACAGCAGCGGGAGGGCGGAGGTCTCCAAGTTAAATTCACAGTTTTGCAACTTGTTTTCTCAATATAAAATATATGTGGAAATGCGTGGCGTCGGTTTTTTTTTCAGCTCACACGTAATCAATTTTCTGTGTCCAAGTCTTAAATCTAAAGTAGTGTCTTGATGAGGCACGGGATGAGGAAGGATATGTGATGGAGCTGGAGGCTGAAACGAAGGGATGATGTCATAGAATAAATTCCTACAGCTGCTCATAGTATCTACTCTCCATTATCTCTACCATTCACAAAGCTGGAACGTTTGTTATTGTTGGACTAAAACAGGAAACGTTAATAGTTATTTGTCCGAATCCAACTATATGGATGTGCATGTTTATGAAGGTGCACGTGCTGCATTATATTATTCAGTTTTTGTTTTAAGCTAAAACTCCCCACACAATGTGTGATCTAAAATTGCTCAGAGTTTCATGGCTGCCTGTCCTGCTGTGCTCTGATGTTTGTGTACAGCGTCAGACTACGAGACGGCAGGAGGACAAAAGACGTGACACTGGACACACGACCACCTGCGCTGATCAAACACAAGGTTAAGGGGACTGTCAGCCTGGGAAGTTGGACACGGATGTACCCTGATGGTTTGTAACCGTGCAATGGAAAACCACCAGCCCAGAGCTTACAATAGTAGTTCAGGGGTTCTCTTTTTGCAGTCTTCTATGATTTTATTGTTCTATTTTTATATGTTCTATATTCTTTAGATACTGTAGTTGTTTTTGTAGGACATCTTTATCTTTTCTGTAAACTAAATGTCCGGTTTCCAGACCTCTTTGATGCTACACTGGTCTACACAGCGTCCGACAGTAAAGACACAATAGTTGTTAAAACATAAAAAGACTGTAATACATCAAACCTAGGGGCGTTTTTTATATGCAGGTCCCCGTGTCATTGTTTCTTTCCCTCCCTAGTTTCTCAGGAGGGATGTTGTTGGAGATACGAACACTCTTTTGATTGAAATATGAATACCGATAACACATCCTATCGTTTCCCACTCTCTTTAAGTCTGCCTCGCTGCTGTGTTAACCGGACCTGGTGCTGTCACAAAGTCAACACAACATCCGGACCGAACTGTTGGATCCCGACAACAGAAGGAGCAACAATTGAAGCTGCTTACAATGAGCTTCGCATAGCAGCATTTGGGAGTTTCTTCAGTGAGGTTCCCGTGAAATGTGTTCCTGTCTGTTTTACAGCGTCTATCTCAAACCTACAGAAAAAAACAAGAAACTCATTACATATGGGCGTAAAGAAGGCTGTAAACCGCTGTGTTGATGCATTGATTTCCTGGGGTCCTCATGGTCTGCACTGATAGTGGAGAACTAGTTGTTCCCAAAACAACTGCATTGTTCTGCCTCGGTCCTTCATTTATGGCTGGACCCTTAGGACACACGTTAAGCCCTGGGTGTGGAAGAAGTGTGTGGTTGTATATAAACACACAAATAAAAATTGTGGATAAACACAGCTCAAAACTGCTTGTAGACTAATTGCAAAAATGTCCCCTTCGCGCCCCTTTATTTAATACGACACATCCTGGAGGTAATGGGCTTGGGAGTGAGACTGGATGAGAACACGGACGGGCAGGAAAACGGCCGCCCCTCCTCCACAGTGTTCCCAGCAACTGCAGACCTCTGGAATACTCTATGTTAGAAGATCATTAGTCACAAACCGCTGACAGGGGAAAAGCACAGCCTTTACATGGAAATGCTAAAATCACTGGACACCTATCAGACAATATGTAAAAAGAAACAGATTCACACAAACTGTGAATATGAAGCCAAAGCTCAGGCCTCTGACATCAAATCTTCTGCCATATTGTTAGTTAGTCCTTTTTATGTTATCAGCAACATGGGGGACTTCTAATGGCTGGAAACAGCCACTTCCTCTATGATTTCCCTCAGTAATATGTAATAAGCACTTTAGCACATTGTCAGTGTCATTGTCATCAGTGAAGTCCGGCAGCGCTGAGTGGCTTCACCATCAGGTGATTCTGGACCCTTTACTGCCGACCTCATAGCCCACAGGAGGAACAGTAATATAGAAAATCAAAGCTGTTGCACAAAAAGGACGCATGAGGCTCACCACACAATGGCTGCGGCTTCACCCTTGAACTCGGCACCTTTTAAGCCTTTGCCCCCCTGACGCACGGACTCTGTGCTTACTCTGCCCCGGACCGTCCCCTGTGATTGACTGCGCACGGCTTCTGTTTATCTCACGCAGGTTCACAGCGCCGTGAACCTGCGAGCGTGAAGGAAGGAAGGGGAGGAGGGCAAGTCATTCTTTCCGAGACGCCGAGGCCAGGCCCGGCAGCGGGCCGCTTTGGGGGGACCGCCTGCCCGGCATGAGAGGCGGCCATTGTGCGAGTGGTTGTAGAGGACGAGGGGGCTCGGCGGCGTGTACTGGGATTGTGAGGGGGCTCCGCTAAAGAGTGGGAGAGAAATCTGAATTGCTGCTAAACTCCGTCATGACAACAGCAGTGGTGACAAAGAGACACTTGTGGCCGAGAATGTCGCGTTGCTTCCCATGACGATTATATAGAACAAGGGGCATTAATCATGATACGTCCACCCACTGACATGTTTCGTCAGTGTTTTAGCCTGGCAGCATGGAGGAAAGAAGGAAAATCTGAAATCGTTGATGACTTCAGCAAAGCAACTTGTTATGTCTGCTTGGGCCAGACTTTTAAATATGTAAAACAATGATGATGTGTTTTTGACATTTATCCTCTGGGCAGCATCTCATTTAAATGGAAATGAAACACTTGAGATGTTGAGATCAGTCAAGAATGTTCCATTTCTTTGCCTCCAAATGCTTTTTGCTAGTTTATCCATTCCTACGGTATCAACTTAGTTGAATTTAGTTTTGTTTGTTTTTGAATGTAACAGAGTAACGGAGACTTTACAGTGACACTAACTAGAAAAGACCCTAAAACTGAAAAACAAGCCTAAAGTTGATCAAACTCTAACTGATCTTCTGAACTGACTAAATTATTAGCAATAGGGGAACAAAAGATGATTCTACAGCAACCTTTAAAATGGATTTCAGCGAGAACGACACAGCATCATGGGTTTGGGCGGGCTGCATAGAATATTGTCGTGAGTCATAAAGCAGGAAGCAGCTACTGCCTGCGCACTGGTGCACATCCTGCAGATGCACAGACGAGGTCCTGAGAAGACCACTCAAAGAACAGGAATGTCACGCTGGGGGACCTCCACAGTCTCATCCTATTTATACAACCCTAGGATGGTCATCACTTCCAGTTATGCTGCACTGAGTCTTTTATGCTTTTATGCTGGTTCCCATTTTGGCCCTCCGTCGCCCACTTGGCAGCAGAAGCAGCAGCTCGGAGGTGCAGGGCTACTGTGGAATGCGGGGTCCCGCTCTGGCTCCTGACTCCAGCGATCCCGACGGCTCGGAGCTTGTGTTTTCCCAGAGAGCGCGCATGCACACACACACACACACACACACACACACACACACACACACACACACACACACACACACACACACACACACACACACACACACACACACACACACGACAAGACTTACCCTGAATGTAAATATGTTGCATGCATTGGCTTGAAGCCAAAGTCACCACTGAGGATCTGAACTCTAATTCCCAAAATAAACCACAGAATATGGGAACACATCACAAAACTCCCCCCACGGTGCCACAATGACATATTTCTAAGACTGTGGTGAGACTGCTCTGTACAGACACGGCTCCATTTGACCTGGACTTTGCTTCAGACTAGTTGTCATCTTGTTCTCACCATCCATCCACACACTCTGATGGTCCAATCAGTGCAGGCGGCAGGTGCTTTGTCTGTTTGCTGTTGTGGGTTATGTGTATGTCAGCACTGCCAAGACATTATTCTTCAAGCGTGACGCTGCAGGCTTCAGCTAAATATGAGCGTATCTCAATCTGGAGCCCCCCCCCCAGCTAACACAGGGAAGCAAAGTGGAACAGCAAGCAGCGAGGCGGAAGGGTGGGTCACCTTTCAAGGAGGGAAGTGACCCAGCAGGTGAAGCCCAATTGTAAATGATTCATCCGTGAGATCTCAGCTCTTTGTAGGAAGCATGCCGAAGGGCTGGTTAGTTTCGCTCCCGTCTCAAACTCATCCTGTGTCAATTTCTCAGTGTGCGACCTTTTCCTGCATCATATTTGCGATGTTAGGGTCTGAGTTCAAGAAACACTACACAAAACTGACATATTCATAAAAATTTATGCTGCCTGAAGAAAACTCACAAGTGCAGGCATGGTTATTTTACAGACTAGCTGATGAAAGCATGCCTTTTGTAACTGCTCAGCACTGAAGCAATGGGTTTGACAGGAAAACAAACAAAGGAAGCGGCCAAGTGGCTGAAGGTAAGAGGCCATAAAAGGAGTCGATCCAGATGCCCACCGTCAGGAGTGATGCACAGGCCCTTTTATAGCTATCCCTGTTGTATCGTTAAGGACTTAAACAAATGCTGTTTGTCAAGTGTCCAAGGGTTCGCAACAGGATTTCCCATGATCATATCAGACAAGGTTTCCTCCTGCACACAAAACAGAGTTCAGTAGGATGAAGCCGAAGGCGAGGAAGGAAACACGGCTGAGATTATTCATGATTGTTTCATTGTGACAGACGTGGCTGAAGTAATGGGAGAGTGGGGCGGAAAAACCTGGTGTTGGCATGAAAGGTCGTGAAAATATGACAGCAAGTGTTTTCACTTCTCACATTCACATCTGTGAAAGAATCTTCGATATATATAACGACCTATAATCAGAAATAGGAAGATATTGATGATGTATATTAACTTGACTATAGATAAGCCCCTTCTTATCTGTTTAAGCTGCTCACTGAACTGTCAGGAGGTGCAGAATTAGGATGGTCACTGCCGATAGGCTGAGGGCGGACACTTCTCTTCTGATATCATGAAAGACTGTAACTACACATTTGCACAGAGCACCAGGCTTTATCACCTGAACTGCACTGGAGCAGGAGAGTGTTTGCTAGGGGTTTTAAACTAAAATTAGGTACAGCAGAAGAGAACATGAGGAACCAAGGTAACCATCGATCTTAGATGATAACAGGATGCGTCTGACAACAAGAACAATGGCTTGCCCAGGTCCACACCTCAAAGTTAGGCTACCCTCCAGCATTTAATACAAACACATGTGATGAAATGTTTCCAGACACTGCTCCAGAGAGACACGCCTACCAAGAAAGAACCTTTTAAACGTTTCGTTTATCAGTGTTGCTTATTGCAACTGTCATATTTTTATTTTATAATCAATGAAGTGGTTTCCCCCTAAATGCGATGAGGTGAATGTGGGGTGGCACACTACACACTACACTACATTGGACTCCAACCACAGCTCTAGAACCTGTTGTTTGCAAATAGTAATTACGTACTTACTAGGTGAACTGTGTGTCTGTTGAGCTTTGTAGTGACATTGTTCATTAAAGATTGCAAATGCTACTGGAATAAGTCGATTCTGGCATATGGAAACCAACTGTCACATCAATTGAATTTGTCAAGGTGCCCCAACATTCACTGGCCAGATATACACACTTGTTTATATCTGTGAAAACCACAAGCATAAGTCACTGGTGTCCCAAGGAGCCGAACCACTTCAGACTAACCATGGAGAGGATCGTCCTCAATCACCTCCGCATCCAGGTGAGCTCAGCACTGGACCTGCTGCATTTTGCTTATCAACGAGGCATTGGGGTGGATGGCACCATCATCTATCTACCTGCAGCATCGGGTCCTGTGTCACCTGGAGTCCCCTGGGAGCACTGTGAGGGTCAATGCTTTCAATACCATCCAGCCATCACTGCTGAGGAGGAAGCTGGAGGTGACTGCTGTGGACCAACATCTGTGATGCAGGAGTACAGGGGGGGGTCATCTATGACTTTGTGTTGGGGGTGTGAGGACAACCACCTGTTTCTAAACACCAGCAAGACAGTTAGTACTTCACTTTAGTTCCCTCCACCACACACACCGGTGAACATGCAGGGCTCAGACATTGAGTTTGTGGACACATTTGAATACCTGGGCATTCACCTAAAGAATAAAGTGAAACACAGACTCTGTACAAGAGGGGCTAGAGTTGCCTCCACCTGCTGGGGAGACTGAGGTTCTTCAGTGTGTGCAGACAGCTGCTAAGGACTTTCTACGACACTGTGGTGGCCTCAGTAGTTCTGTATTGAGTTGTGTGCTGGGCAGGGGGCAGTACAGGCAGAGACAGGAAGAGACTCAACAAGCTGGTTCAGAAAGCTGGCTCTGCCCTGGTCTGCACACTGGAGTCTATGGAGGATGTTGATTAAACTAACATCCATCATGGAGAACCCCTCCACCCCCCGCACCACACTGTAGAGGCTCTGAGCAGCTCCTTTAGCGCCAGACTGTTACACAGAGCTACTGCAGGTCATTCCTCCTCACAGCCAACAGACCTAACAATATAGCTCTACAGTGAAACAATGTGTAACTACACGCTGTCTCCTTCATTGTATTGTTTGTGTAGCTTATGATGTGCAATACCTTGTACTTTATTTTATTCCTTATGCCCTGTTCTCTGTCTATATTGTTTTTATTTTTGTCTACTGTCTTTTTGCTGCTGTAAAACAAAATAATTTCTCCATAGTGTAATAAAAAATAAATATCCTATTCTATCCTTACAACCACTTTCTGTAAAGTCAAGACAAATTTTGGGTGGCTTGTGTAAAAGTTGTCAGTGCACAACTTGTTGCTGCTACAGTATGTAGCAGAGCAGAATTTGTCAGTCAGACCCCGGCCACTGGAGGACTGGACCAGTGCACACAAAAGTATTGCATGATGAGCCAGTAGCTGAATTAGCTGGCACCAAAGGTTTGGATCCCCAAGCGACCACCCAGTCATCTTCATTACCCAGACTATTAGACATTTTAATTATGTCACCAAAAGAGGCCTTGTGGATGCAGAGATATACTTATTTCATCAGTACTCGGTTTGTGTGACTATCTTTGGGCTTTGTAAATAAGAACACATCTTCATGAAAAGATTATTAGTGCAGAATATTATTTTCGTAATAAAGTGTCAGCAGGGGCCTGTGTTGCTGGTCATTTATAATGTAGAGAGGACTATGATTCCTATAACATTAGTTACAAATACATAAATGTCTCTGTGAAATCGCCAAATTCACCGGAAACGCGTCACCACGTCACGTGACATGACCAAAACAAATATGGCGGCCAGGGTAACGGTTGTAAACCTTAAGGACATATTTGCCTAATTTACTTCGTGGCTCGTAGCTCCTCTTGTCCGGTTTTCACAGTGTGATATAGTTTATTGTCATAAAGTGACCAACACGGTTGAATGACTCTTTCTGTGCGGAAAATCGAAAGCAGGAAAGTAAACGGAAGTGACGCATCACGTTTGAAACCAAACATCCGCCTTGTGGAGCGTGTGTTTATGATGCTAGGTGCGTGTTTACAGTCGAACAATGCTAGCGAAAATATTAAAAATATATCGGTTTATCGCGCTGCCAAATGGGGGGTGTCGTATAACACCGCCTTACACCAAGGACTGAGCAAGATGTAGCGTTTGAGTATGTTCCCTTCGAACAAGTAAACAAGACCTGGACTTTGCTCTGGAGACGGTCCGAGAGTGAACGTCAATAAAGCGGTGACATTACCATGGGTTTAGTGAATGTTGTCATCTCCACGGTAGGAAAATGCCTGGACGCCGTGTGCTTGCTGCTGGATCTGAACTTCCTCATCGTCCACAGCGTGGTGCGGACGCTGCTGGCGCTTATCAGCTTCATAACCAACCTGCCCACCCTGCTCCTCGACTCGCTCCTGGAGCTGGGCAACTTCAGCGTGGTGTGCTTGATGTCCACGGCGGAGGCGACGTCGAGCGTGGCCCACGGCACCGTGAGCGCGGCGGGGAGCCTGGCGCTGGCGCTGGAGGGGCTGCTGGAGAGCCTGAAGATGGTGGGCTACCTGTCCATGCACGTGCTGCTCCGGGGGAAGGAGCAGCTGTGTCGAGGCGTGCTCTCGCTGGTGGAGGGCTGCAGCATCGCCGTCAGCCTGGTGCTCTATTTGACCAACACCGTGGTGAACTTTGCACTGATTGCCACTCAGAATGTGTATCTGTCCGCGGTGAGCGTCATGCAGACCGTGTCCACCCCGCTGCAGAAGGTGCTGGAGCTCACGCTGACCTCCTTCACCTTTCTGTACAGCAGCCTGGTTGGGACGTCTGCCTTCCTGTGGTCGCCCTGTAAGCTGCTGTTGGACTTACTGGTCTCGCTGGTGCACATGTTCCTTAGCATCTTCATACTGAACATCTATGGTCTTCTGCTCACCATCGCTGTCACTCTAACTACCACGGCCTACCTGAACCCAGGACTGACCCGACAGGCCGCGGTGCGATTTTGGGCTCACATTAACTCCTCTCCTGCTCTACGTAGGCTCCATCAGGCCTTACGGCACCTGGTGTCTGCTTTGCAAGGCGCCTCGCATGTTGCACGGAGCAACATACGACACCTACAGAGGCTGCTCTATAATCTCTACCTGCTGGAGAGAGGACTCTGGCAGCAGCTGTCTCGACACAGCAGTCAGCTCGGCCTGGCGTTGCGGACGAACCTCCACAGGGACAACAACGACAGGGCGCGAGGCGACGGCAATCCAGGAGCGGAGCGACGGGACCCACCGGATGGAAGAGCGGGAGATGGAGACCACCAGGAGCTCCCAAATACAGAACCATCCTCATCCAGCACCGACCCCGCTCTGGAGAGGTCGCCAGACAAAGGTGGTGACGTCAAAATTCTGCCCGCTGCGAATCTGCTCAGTCTGCTGAAGGAGCAGGAGGACAGGAAGAAGTGTGTGATCTGCCAGGATTGTACCAAAACAGTGGTTCTGCTGCCCTGCAGACACCTCTGCTTGTGTAGAGACTGTACAAACATCCTGCTGAGGCAGCCCATTTACCAACAGAACTGCCCACTGTGCCGCCACATGATCCTTAATACTATGGATGTGTATCTATGAAGAACCACTGAGCAACTAAGGGCTCTCTGACAGCCCATAGCTAGACTTGACGTCTGGTGATATTCTTTGCTGTAAACAAATCCAATGGCAAGACTAAGAGTCACAAAGTGTTGATTGGGTTCTCGTGTTTTACACTTTCTCCACAAAGGTAAACATTCTTTACACAGACAATGTTAGTTAGTAAGATCTGTTTAATTTAGGTTCATAGGGTTTATGGAAGCTCAAAAATACTTTACCCTAAAGAAGCTGGTGTCAGACCTGAGCCTTCTGCACGCAGCTCCAGGAGAAAGAGAGGTAAATGCTCGCTGTGGTCCAATACCACACTCCAGTACATACCAACTGTGTACATACTAACAGTACATACTATACTGTGTATAGTATGTACTGTTAGTCAGTCTAAAGCATAGCAGCACAGGGCCACTACTAAATAAAAGCCGTGATTGCAATTCACGGTTAGCTGCTGCTGCCTTTTTTTTTTAATAAATTAGTCAGTCAGATGTAAAATTTAAAAAAATGCACCCAGTCATAGCTTTTAAGAATCAGAAGTAATTTGGGTGGAATGGATCTCAGATTCATGTAATAGTATTTGTAATGTGGACCTTGAGAGCTGTTTCAGTCTCTGGTTTTGTAGCCATGGTAACAGATAAGAACCCCCCCCCCCATGCCTAAACCATGCATCATGTCTAAAATTGTGTTTTAAGGGGCCAAGCTGAGAGAGAGAGCACTAAGTGATTCCACACGCGCCGGCTGTATGACTGTACTCGCAGCAGAAGTGTCACCTTTTGATGCAGAGGATATATTGAACCTTTTAAGTTTATTATGTTCATTTTGCACCAAACTTAAACATTTCCGTATCTGAGGATAGCGATTAATAATTTTCCCTGTCAGCAAGTGATGAAATCTAGTTTGATTCCATTTCCTCGTTCTATTGATAGCACTCCTTCCAGTTTTCCATCTGAGGCAGATTACAGTCACCACAACCACATAATCTATAAGAGGCTTCTTCTTTGCTTTGTCACTGTAGGAACAAAAACTGATTCCTTTTGTTTAAAAGCTCCATAAAGCTTTTGCTTTTAAGGTGCTGCTGTTGAAGCTTTGTTGGTATTGATCTGTGTTTAAGGTTTACAGAGCATAACTATGACTAATGTGTTATTGATTCCTATTTTGTTTTGTTTGAACTGAGAGAAAACAAAAGTGCCATCTGCCATTTATCCTTGTGCTTTTTGTTTGCTTTGCTGATAACTTGTGCATTATTGCCAGACTGTGACATTACCACATTCACTACATCACGGATAGCATTATTGCCGCAGTCTGATTGTTGCCGTTTGATGAGGTTGTGAATGATTTCTAGAGGCCAGACTGTTTGATTATAGACTCTACTGCTCCTCATGCATTCCCCCACACACCAGTGAACAGCATTCCTGACTACAGCCTGCAGCAGACTGAAAACAGCTCAGATGACCATCACAGTGTGAGACAAAGTGAGTGTAAGTTGTGTTTTTATTGCTATGGCTGCCACACCGTTGGCAGATCTCGTGTTCATAATAAAACAATTGTTGAAACTCTCATGGGCGTATGCACCTGCTTTCAGTTTCTTCTATTATTTACAGCTCTTGCAGGTTTAGCTGCATTTTTTTTTCAGACAAATGACCTGCAGTAAAATCAACTTCAACACAGATCCATGGATCTCCTAGTACTCAGTATATTGCAATAAAAGAATGATTAAACGCAATTATGAAGTTAAAAAAGTAGGTGGCCTGATGTAATGATGTAAATACTATTAAAACCCGGCGAATCATAACTAGACAAAATTGACATGTATTTAATACATGTAAGTGACAAATCAGGTACCAAATCAAAAAGGGTCTAAATGTAGGTCAGCTTTCTTGTGTCTAGGAGGCTGGGAGGGATAGAGGAGGGGTGGTGGTGGTGGTGGGTTGGGTCTAATAGTCATAGGGGGACGACTTCTAACATCACATGACACCAGAGCTTTGTGCTTTACGTCTTCTGGTCCCCAATGTTCTCTCTATAAATATCCTTGTCACTACATCAGACATCTGCCAACCAACATTCTACAATACATTTTAAATTTAGTGCATTCATGCAGTAATAGTGACCTTTAAGCTTATGTCGTTTTTTTTTCATACTGGTCATTTGTTCTCTCATTTGGCGCCATCAAAGCCGTCACAGGCTCAACGGGGGACACGGAATCCTCGGCCGACCCCTGAGCCCTGCTTCTGCTGTGTTTATGTGTCGGTTGTAATCGAGGGTGGTGTTAACAGAGGAGAGGAAGTTAAATGTCAGGGGACGAGCACTGAGGATTAAACTGAGAACAGTTTTATACTCTGGGGGTTTGTGCTCCTCCTTTCGATCCCAGCAGTTCTGTTTGTGAGCACTGTGGGAAAATGTCAAACCCCGCTGCCCTGCACACACGTTATGAAAACCTGACCCCATCATCGTGACCCTGCTACATCTTTTCCACATTCTGTGCTTTTATTAGAGTCTTAGCAGGTGGGAAACGTCTTTAAAGGTGTTTAATTTTTACTAGCTACTGTCCTGGAGTTGACCCTGACCTCTAAGGTCACTGTAGGCACTCAAGGACAAACACTACATCACCGCTGCATCCACCTTAAACATGAGTTCACTGAAGATCAGCTCCAATCTTTTAAATGACAGTTGAGTTGGAGTTTATTTCTCAATTTTAGCTTTCACCAGTTCTTATTTATCATTTTTATTTGACTTTGTTTTTGGCGCTTGTCCTTTTTAAAAAAAAAAACTACTTCCTTTTTTAACTTGCGGCTTCCAATCACAGCAGGCATGTGACTAATAGAGTGACTGGAATCCCTTATGATGTGACGCTGAGCAGCTCTGTTAACCCTGATGTGCCGGGCATCCCTGTCTGCCTGGCTATGAACATACATCCACCGTTGGATTCATAATAAAGGCACCTCAGGATTCAAAGACTGTTGACACAGCTGCTTGAAATCCTGCCCAGACGCTCCGAAGCTCAAACCAGCGGCACTTCATGCAGATGGCGGTTGACCTGTTCGTAATGCGATGCAACACTGCCCCCTGCTTGACGACGTGTCAGTTCAACCTTCCATCATCTACCCTGTCACTTGGGCGAGAGGCAGGATAAATCCTAGACAGGCCATGAGTTTATTACACAGCTTGACAAGGAAAGAACATGCAAACGCTGCACAGGGGGATGAAATGGAGCATCTCGGAAAAACTTACAAGGGTGAGGATGACTGTGTTGTCTCCAGAGGGTGGCAGCCAAGTCACAGAGTCCCTAGTGATGTGGCCCAATGGTCATGTGTAGATCTTTAAGCCGGGGGGGGTCACATATTTTGTTGAATTTAGCTGATCTGAGGTACGATCAGGGAATTAAAGAGACCCAGAGGCTCTGCTAAGTGATGGTCAATGATGTCTGCATCAGAGCCAATGAAGCCATCAGGCAGCCATAGATGGACAGTCTTCTGTCTAGGAGGAAGGCAATCTGACAGAAGCTCTGTCACCGGGCGGGTAATATGTCAGAGGTGACAGCGATGGCTGAGTAGATGGTTGGAGATGAACAAAGACACAGGAGCACAGTTTTCTGGGCTGGAGTTAAATAGAAGACTTCCTTTGCATCATTTCATGACAGCTTAACGTACCATAGAATCTGGAAACAACAGGGAAGTAAAGGGCATTTACTTACGAGGACCACTTGAAGTTGCCAGTCATTTCCTGTGGCCTCGGTTCTGCCCTCGGCCTTTTCTAAAATCATATTCTGCATTTTAAGCCAAACGTCACACTCGTGCCTTTCTTTGCCTGACCTAAACAGACACCCACCCATCTCTGGAGTGATGTCACCATCTGAGAGGAGCCAGAGAGCGTTTAGTGGCCGTGAACTAATGGAAATAATCGTTTAATGCCAGGGAAAGATTGATAAACTCCCTGCTGCTCTCGTTCTGCCCCGAAGGGAAACGTTATGAGGATCTATTTAGAGCTTCATTATGTGTAGGAGTGTCAGCGAGTGAAAGGAAAATAACATTTCCTTGTGTCTGAGGCATATCTGTGCTTCTGACTGCTGGTACTGTTGGCAGTCACGCCGCAAAATAAACAAACTGGAGGGAAACCATCGGGAGAGACAGAGAAAAAGGAGCGACGAACATCAAGCCTGTCAAAGTGATAAAATGAAGTTGGTGAGTCTGTCAGAACACTTAGGGCGTTTGGGAAAATCATTAAGCAGAAGTAAACAGTGTGAAGCGTGTGGAAAATGAACGTTTTCCAGCCTTTTTCATTACGGTAATTGCTTTAGAAGTGAGCTGCCTTTGACTTTAGTGAGAAATCCAGACAACTGGGATTTTATTAATAAATGAGTCACAAAAAAGTTGATCAATCAGATGCTCGAGTCTTTTCCGACGTTTATACTCCCTCCAGAGGAAACTATTGCTTCTTTACTCCACTACATTAATTCTGACAGCTCCAAGAAATAATTGCTTTCTATATTAGGTGTAACGACATGGCTAGAAATGAAACTAGGTGTTTCTCCACATTCCGGCTTGTGAACCCTCACACAATTTCCACAAGTATGAGAAAAACACTTATCTCCTTTTCTAGCCCATAAATCATTTTTCCTTTCCTTTTGAAGGACCCCAACTCCTGCACTAGTAACCACTAGACTAGCTTGACTGCAGCCGTCTATAGCCAAACACTAAGGTCAGCTGGGTAATGATATAATGAAGAATTAATGTGGGCGTCGACCCGACAACCCATGAGTCTGTGTGGTTCAAAACTAAAGTGATTTATTTGTGTTTCCCGTACAGAAAAGACTGTGAATCAAAGAGCACAATAGCATCAAGGCTGTTTGAGTTAGTGGCCTGAGTCAGCTGGTTATAGAAATGAGCACTTTACATCTGTTACATACCAGCAACACTGTCCAGACTCTTCTTCGCCCAGAATGTAAAACACACTGGGATTCTCTGCACGCGTCACGCAAACACAGCCGAGTTTTTCCAGTCAGAATACACCAGGAAGCCGGTGAAGGTGCTGTCGGTCTTGGTGCTGGAGTAAAACCCGTTGAATTCTGGCAGAGCCATCTGGACCCACACCTGGTCTCCAGGGATGAGGTGGAGCAGGGAGCCGCCCGACAGAGACGCCGGCTTGGGCCAGTTTCCATAAAACTGGAAATAAGACGCCACAGCGTGTCCGTTCTTCATCAGGTCAAACTGCAGGCTGGCGCGGTACACGGTGGCGTGGACGGCGAAGTAGTAGACGCCGGGGACTTTGCAGGTGAAGCGTCCAGTCTCTGCGTTGTAGTCGCCCTGCTCGTTCAGTAAGATCTTGTCGAAGGAGACCACCTCGCTGCCTGTGAGGGGCAAAGTGCGGCTCTCGGATATCTTTGCACTGAAGGCTGACTTTGGGGCCACCGCACACTCTCCCGGCTGCCCCCTCTCCCCCTTCTCTCCTGTGTAACCTTTGTCTCCAGTCAGGCCTCGCACTCCAGCCTCACCTGGTGGAGTGGAAAAGCAGACATTAAAATGTCCTACCCTGACATTCAGCACAAACACAAAGGAATAAATGAAATGCAGAACCTGTGTCTCCTCTGTCCCCTTTCTCTCCCTTTTCCCCTGGAGCAGCATCCCTCCCATCGCGCCCGTCTCTTCCTGGCTGACCGGTGCTGCCATGAGCTCCAGGAGTGCCCGGGGTGCCCGGATGGCCCGTGCACAGACTGGGGGGGATCTTGTTGTCTTCTAACTGGTTGGAAATGTGCACTTGCAGGATGAGGAGTGAGTGAAAGAGCGGCAATAGCCTGAGTGAGGTCATCACAGCGTCACAGCTGAGAGAGAGAAGAGGGAAACGAAAAGAGAGGAATGTGTGACAACTTTTAAGGTTTGACAGCAGCAACAAGTCAAGCGGTAAGACCAAACTAAAGTGTCTGATGATGATGAAGTGATTTGAGACGTGATCCTGTCACAAAAACAGAGAGAGGCCAGGTAAATATACTAATTCTTATTGTGGAAACACTGCTGTGAATCGAAGGCCTATACTGTCTCCCAGGCTGAGCTGTTGCCATGGAGTGTGAGGTTTGCTGTGATGCGTTCACTGACAAAATGATTCAACTGTAATAATCTCTACATCCCTTTAAAAAACGTCGTAGCTTGAAATATTTCAAGGATCTAAAGAGTAGATTTTTCTTGAGCTTGAACTGTAACAACCACCAAAGGCGGACACATTTTGATTTGCTCTTTACATATAAGCATTAAATAAAATAAAACAACATTTGACTGTTAAATTAGACCATTTTAGGTCAAGTGCAGATGTTGGATCATGAGTTTCCTAACACGTCATTCAAACATGCAGACACAGTCATATAAAGTGTCTTGATTTGCAGCGCAGGCAGACAAAAATACAGTTTGTCCAGATGCTGAATACCAGACAGTCGACTCGGTTGCTGCCTCGCTGCAGCTCCTGCTGTACTGTGAGCATCAGCTAAATAATGGACCGTAATGGCAACATTTGTGCTAATTGTCACTATGTTTGGATTGAATCGTCCTGCATAAGGACAGTTGTCTCAACTTCAAGCTTCACTAATGGAAGCGTTCTGTTTACTGGGAGCCACAAGTTGAGGATTTTCTTGGGCTTATTGTGAGCTTTTGTGCAGCTGAGAGAGAGAGTCAGAGTGGAATCGGGCTGGAAAGAGGAGAACAGAAACACTGAATAGAAAAGGGGGGGGGGGGGGGGGGGGGGGGGGGGGGTCTGCTCGTCAGCGTTTCTGGCAGAGGAGGAGAGCAGACAAATATCACAGAGCCTGAACAGATGTCTGCCACCAGCAGTCGGCCGCCACCAGAAGACTGGAAGCACCACTGGCCTCTGTAACAGTTTAAATACTACTTAGTACCTCAAATACACAGAAGCACAGTAGGTTGATACAGAGCCTGCTGTGCTCTTTAATACCAGTCCAATTCATTTCAATGTGCATTAGTAATGTTTGATCATTTCGATCATTGCATGTTTGTACATGCATTGATTTGTTACACTGTGTAATGTTTCAAGTAAACAAATACAGTCATATATGTAGAATGTGTATTTTATACTAATAAGCACATTCTGCATAATACATCTATTATTCTACTGAGGGAGGCTGTTCTACTGACATAATGATTTTTAATCTTAATAAGTAAAGCTGAAAGATATGACTCAGACTCGACCGTCTCTGCTCCTTCTATTCTTTCCTCTGCTCTGCTGAACTCAGCCAAGCTTCATTAGGAAGTTACAGTAAATGAGAATCCCCCACAGCTTAATAATGACACAGGATCATGCTCAATATCTGAAATAGTGAAGTAGTTAGTAATAGAAAAAGGCCTCATTAAGTATATGAATATTAGTCCAAACAGAAACATGAGCAACAGGCAAATTAATTGAAACAGCACAACCTCTAACAGACAAACAAGCCAGTAGCTGTCACACAGTCTGCCATGTGCAGACTTGACTGAGGAGCAGCTGCGATGCGCAGACCCCGACTCACCACGCGTTGTAGGAAACCCGTGGAAGCTGCTGCTGCTGGGCGTCGAGGAGGATCCAGTGCAGTGAAGAGCTTTCCCCACCGACCGGAGCGTGTGGCTGGGAAAAACAACTGGGAGCAAACTGAATCCAATTAGGCGCTGGGGCGGGTGGGAGAGGAGGAACAGCGGGTGGAGTGATGGGAACAGGGTGGGGAAATATTTGATGTTCATCCAGCAGGACTAAAAAGTGGCAAAAACAAACAAAAAAAAAAAGTTGGAACAAATCAGAGTGAAAGGACGGATCTGGGAGGCGAGAAGCGCTAACGGGTGGATGATAAGTCGGAGGAATGTTCGGGATGTTGCATAATACTGTTTGGGAGCCGCAGAGAGTTCAGAAGCCAGGGCCCAGCTGCAGCTGAAAGTGAGATATCTCCTTCTACTTTGTGGCGAGAAAAACAGCACGGTTGGATAAGGAAGGTGAACTGAGGCTAATTCAGCACACATAAAGGCAGGCGCATTCTGCTCTCCTCCGTCTCTCCCATTATCTGCCTCCGGGATGAAGCAATTTTCTGCAGACGGATAGCATCTCCTCTCTGATACCCGTCTCCCACTCAAGTGAGGCTCCCTGACAGTAATCCTCTCCTCTCTGTTTGCCTTCACTGGCACCATTAAGTTGATAAAGCGGGAGGTCTTCATCTTTTTTTTTTCACAGCCGAGATGAATTCACGCGGGACACGTTCTGCAGCTTGAGAGTTTGGGCCGGGTGAAACGCGACATGCTTCCACTGTTATTGTGGAGCAGTGACCCCGAGCGAACCAGACCTGTATGAAACTACTGAGTTAATGTGTGTGGGAGGAGAGAGTATGAGCAGAGGGAAGCGTTTAGTGTAATACAGCATTGAGCCAACTGGACTCTAAACACAGGCCTGCATGTTTTCACTTTGTTTATTCCCTTTGATTCAAACTAAAACTTTCAGTCTTCTTAGGAGATTTGTCTGGTTGTAGTTGCATC
The DNA here is from genome assembly GCF_900634795.4 of Betta splendens. NCBI lineage: Eukaryota > Metazoa > Chordata > Actinopteri > Anabantiformes > Osphronemidae > Betta > Betta splendens. Next base: position 9,199,021 of record NC_040893.2, read on the forward strand.
ACTACAGAATAAGTAGCTCAATAACAAATCCATCTTCTGATGGTGTAAACATGTGCAGAGGCATTTTATTTAGAAATGAAGGACTGTGTGTTGACTGGGAACAAACCCTGTAACTGCTCTGACTGTACACACAGGGCCGTTTAGCATTTCACCACTAAAGCCCTGGGTTTATGGGAACGTGATGGTAGGGGTTCAGCAGCAGCCAGTCTCCTTTGAATTTGACTCACGGCGAGAGTGGGTTCGCCGGGACCCTGTGGCGGCAGTGTTTTCAATTAGCAGCACCAGGATCAGCACATTCTGGGTCTGCTCCGCTCATTTCCTGTAAGAGTCCACAAACTGCTGCTCAGGGGTTTTATGGTGCGTTTGGGTCATTCGGCAAATGAGCACTTTCAGGTTATTTCTAATGGGTGGTGGTTGGTGAAGGTACAGGAAAAGTGGAGCGTGGTCATTTGCTGTGAGGTGATTGGTCGGTGGAGGCGGCTTTAGTTTCCGACTTTAAATGCTCATCATGCAGGAGTTGTCTTTAACAGGCAAAGCTGTGAACACAGATGCTGTGATTCTTAACTAAGACCTTCATAGGATGAGGAGCTTATTTCCCCTAACATCTGTTTTGGAGGAAAACAGCTGATTTTAAACCTTTAGAAACACTCACTGTGCCTCCAGTCTTCCCTCAACTTCTCAAGGACCATTAATATAAAACCAAAAAGCAAATAATATACTTTATAATGTATCATTCTTGTTTCCTTTCTAACTTAGCTAAATGTGGAGAAGCTCACAGTTCGTTTTGCCTGACTTCTGCCGCTGTAGGACTCCAGCTGGACTCATTCCATCTAATTAGAGAGAAAAATATTAGCGCAAATGCTTGTTTTGTTTTTGCCAGAAGCGCGCCTGTAATTATTATGCGTCCAACGTCGTCATGCTGAGTCTGATGCTGCAGCTCCTCGTTCGGTGACACTAATGGCACAGAAGTACTTTGGTGTTTAATGACGGAACCAGTGTTTTCACTGAGAAGCATATAAAGTTTTGACTGAGGTCTAAAGCAAGGCACTAAACCCCAAGTTCCTCCCTGTGTGGAATAATAAGCTCTAAGTTGCTTTAGATAAAAGCTTTCACTAATCTGCGTGTAAATCACTTCGGGGAAACCCATTTTATGAACCAAAAGCTAAGGCTCATTTAAAGTGACCGAACGCTCTGAAAGTATCTGAACTCAAGAGACAAACCAGAGTAAAGGAGACATGTTTATTATTTAAACTATCACTTAAATAAAAAATGTGCATAGAAAATAAACATGATTAGAAATTTTTCTTTTTACACGTATGTACAACTTTGTTTCCTAATTATACATTCAACCAAGTAGTTTGTGGTTTATTTTCACTGTGGTGGTTTCCTTCATTTCGTTGATGTGTTGAAAGAACACTGTCGAAAATATGACTGTTGAACTCATGGATACCGTTATTACAGAGAGCAGGAGAAATATTGATAAGACAAAGGTATATTCAAGGCATAAGAAAACAAGCCTGTTCTTGATGCGTGATCCCTCAATTAGCTCGTCCGCTCGCTCTGTGACACCACCTCCCATCATAGGCCGATAACTTTGATACACAAGAAACAATTAGAAAATTACAAATACTTAAGAACTCGTCGAGCCGCTCCCAAACCTTGACTTGTGAAAAGAACAACCCAGGGTGGATGTTGCACAAAATAAATAAATTAAACGTTTTCAACATCAGCATTATGACTTTCTATAAAAACAGTACAGGATAAGTACAACCAAAGCTTCGGAGGAGAGATTGGTGATGAGGGAGACATGAAGTATGCCATTTTGGCGCCGCCTTTAAAACTCCCCAATCGGTCTCCACAAACCAAACTCTTTATTTTTCACCACATCAAGTAAGCTGTCTAAAAAAGTCCCTGTTAGAACGTAAAACAGAAAAAACATTCACTACAACAACCAGGAGGAAAAAAGAAAATGGCTGACCTCAAGAAGTTCACAACCACATTAATACAGTTACATTTGTCATCACATAAAAACCGTTCCTTCCCAGAAAGAAAGTAAAAAAACAAAACAAAAAAAAAAAACCAAACAAACGAAGAACTGCAGTGCTCCTTGCTGGTGAAGGAACACTCACAGGCACAGCAAAATTGGTACTGGATATCAATATACAAAAGAATGATGCACGTTAGTTTCATCTGATAGTACTGTAACACAAAACCATTATAGAGTACACTGAAACATTGCTATTAACCATTATAAATCTGCTGTTTTGCTACTGTAACTAAGTTTGTCTGTCCATTCCATATATTGTATAGATACTAAAGTACAAGAAATTACTATGCATGATTCCGTATAATATTGTTATGTATTTATACTATAATTACAGATGATGACGGAGAAGGGCCACTGGTGTGGCGTGGTACAACGAAGTCCAAAGAAACAACAGAGACCATTTTCGTATTGTATATGCTGTTAAATGCCTTAAAATAAACGACTGACTGTTGACTGAACCTTTCGACCCTGAATTCGCGGAAGTGGATCTGGAGAAGTGGGTCGTAGACAGAGCCCTTGGCACCAGCAAATGTGTTGTCGCCGATGCTAGCGTGAACCGTTGGAGCTAATCCGGTAAAAACCTGCCGTCCCTCACACACAAATGCCGCCGCTGTTCACACGTCTGTATTGTGTGCGCGGCGCTGCTGCCTGCACGTCTTCCATATCTACTGAGACAACAACTGAAAACAAATGTAGCTGACAAGGTATCAACATCATCACGTCAAGCCCGGTGATGTGGAGGAGGATTATACATTCATTGTTGACCTTAGCAGCAGAACCCAGCGAGCCCAGTATAGGTGCAGCTGTACGACCGCAGGGCCGGGCTGTCAGTTAAATTGGTGGGGCCTCAAGACCTGATCTCGGGCCCTAAATGGAAAGGTACAGCCGAGGGTGGTACACGCTGCACCTTCAGGAAGGAAAGGGCTGCTGGTGTGGTCCCTGCCTTCACTTTGTTGCAGAAAAGAGTCAAGTGCACTTTACTAGAGCCTCAAACACCACTTTCAAGAGTCCTCGAGACCAACTCTGGTTTGACTGAACTGAGGGCCTAATGCACAAACTCAAAGTCTTGATGGTTGTGATTTCAGCATTGGAGTTGCATTATCTGCCTGGAGAAAGAGCTGTCGTTTGTCTGTGTCTGTTTCAGTGCCTGTGTCACAGCTAAAGTGCAAACCATGTGTGAGTCAAAGAGGGGGCAGCACGGGAGCAACCGCTAACGGCCTTAAGGTAATAACAACAAAGTCAGTATGAACGGAGAAACGAATTAAAACTGGGGCAACGTGGTCTCAGTTGCACTGTCAGTTTCAACAGTCTAATTAAATGTTCAGGGGGAGAAGGCATGTGAGGGAGGAGAGGTGTCCTCATTTATTACTACAGCCGACCACCAGCAGACTGAATGAAAACGCAAATGCTGGCGAGCACGGATGAGACGCTCAAACAAGGTATGAGAACCGGTGGTGTTAACATAAAGGCACCTCTTTGTCTTAGGCCGAGCCCGTGAACCGATGGGATGTGACCCGCCGTCAAATAGTGTGCGAATCCAAACCGCGTCATGTGGTGAGACCGCCTCGATAAAAGCCGGTGAGTGGACTTGATTCCTCGGTGTGATGTGGTGTGGAGACGATAAGGCTAAACTCTCAAGTGCATAATAGTAGTTCACATGACTGCCATACTGAACAATGAAAGAAGCTGTCAGCTCTGACCAAACGGCCTGGGATAAATAAAGAGCTACTGGTGGACTGAAGTAATGGGGGACTAAGCCACAGACCAGCGTCAGTCTTTGGAATCAAAGAAAACATTCAGGCTACAAATTAAGAGAGAAAAAATAATATTACGACAAAAACAACGTTGAAAAGGCAGCGGAATACAAAACATAGAGCCCGAGCATTAGTGTTTGTAAACCTCTATTTCCTACAAAAATGCAATAAAATAAATACGATTTTTTTAAAAATATAAATACATCATTAAGTGCTATCCACTAGTGAGTGCTTTTTGAGTTTTTTTGTAGAAAAATATACATTATTTACATTTGATTTTAGCATAATATTCTTGTCCATAATAAAAAGACACATAACAGACTTAATACAAATAAAAAACATTTTCCATAGTAACGGTTATCACAACAGGCTATAAAGAACACAAGCTGTGTGACAACTCAATTTAAGGGTGTGATGTTTGGTTGTCTCTGCTGCTGTAATTTGGAACGCGAGTCAAAAGTTCGAGCTTATTTAATTTCCAAGAACAAGTCTTATAACAACAACAGCATGCACAAACGTGCAACACGCCTGTAAATCTCAGTAAAATCCCCCCCCCAAAAAATCAATTATAAATATGTCTACTAAAGCACATCAGTAGGGTTCTCCAGTCCCTTGGCTGTCAGTCCACCAGAATCTCTAGCTGCCTCGCACTCTCAGGCCAGAGGCTAGACCCCAACAAGTGTACATAGCTACCAAGCTGTCAGACTAACGGTCTGTTTAAGTACGACTGGTATCAACCTCAAACATCACCCTTTACACGAATGACCCCGAAAAAATCTACACTGCTACCGCCTTGTCTTCCTTCCTCTCTTCTTCTCTGTGGCCACTGCTCCCCCTAGTGTTTCCACCTGAACACCTCCTATTTACAGCATCAGATGTACACGCCTCCGAGCTTCTCAAAAAGCCAGCTAGGGGAAGGTTCAATAATCACAATGCCCCTGAACGCATCAGGGCACATTCAGACAAGGTGCATCAACAACTGACACTGAGATTATAAAAAGAAATTCTAACAAAGTTTTCCATTTAGCTATTTAGTAAAATTAACGTTGTTCCAAGTCCCTTCAACAAATTGCACTTTGGTGTAAAATTGAACCTTTGATTTTTTTTTTCCTTCTACGTTCACTTCTCAGCATTTTTGAATCATTTAGATTTAAGGAGGATGGGCCAATGTAAAACGAATATGAATCACCAAAATGTAAATAAAAGCTGATATTGCAATGCTGTGAAGGCTAAAGAACTCACATCATTCACCTCTTAGGGTGAAAATTCCCATGCCAAATGTAAATGACACATAAAGAGGCACAATATGCTGTAATTTCTACAAATGGCCCCTCCTCCAAATGGCCTTTTCTGCATAATCAATGCAACTCACAAAAGCGGTCTCTTCTGCGTTCTGCCAGCACCAGCAGCAACACTGAGAGAGCATGAGTCCCGTTGGCATATCTGGTCCTACGCGGACCCAACCGAGAGCGACTGGCGCTGAGCCACCGCGACCTGCCAGCTGGGGTGTGCTCGGAACACCGTGGCACTGCTGTTGAACAGACCTGCACTCCTCTTATTTAGACACAGGCTTCAGTTGAGGAACTTGCGACACTTCTTTGCGCCACAGTTGCAGGGCAACTTGTGGCTGGCGTCCTCGATGGGGAACTTGTAGTCGTAGGTGAGCTCCTCGCCACAGTAGATGCGCCGAGAGGCAAAGATGACAATGTGCTTCTGGCCGTCCACTGTGATCACCCGAGAGTAGCAGTTGGGCTCGCAGGAGTGGTTGATGAAGCGGGCAGCGTTGCCATGCACCGTGGCGTCCACCACCTCGTAGTCATCGATGCGGAACATGTAACAGCCAATCCCCTTTGGAGGAGACAAGGTGAAGAGGTTGCGTGATGCTCCGAACTGTTTTTAAGTTATGCGAGCAAAACGACAAACGAATCATGACTGTCTCACCTTTCCATCATAATATTTCTCTCGTTTGTCAGTGAGCACAGACCGAATGACGTTTCCAGAGTATTCAATTACCATTTCCCCAGGATCAATGGTTTTCTTGCAGAACAGACCTCGGCCATGAATAGGAGACCTGGAGACACATACAGGGAACCAAGCTAAGTCATTTAGGTCTCTTTAGACCTACACATACTACGTACATATGATTTTTAATATTACTGGTTTTGATCATCTACTTTTTAAAGCCTTCCTATTTATTAGTGTACAGTGATTTCTGTTATCCAATATTTCATCGATCTAAGTGCTAACAGATTAAAAAAGTGTTGTCTAACCTGTAGACGCCAACAGTTTCCTTGGAAGTGGCCTTGAGGTTTTTGAACCTTACAGCCAGTGGCAGCTCCATGGACGGTCGCCTGCAACCACAGCATCCATGACAACTGCATTATTGCTCTGACATAATTATATTGTAGAACTGGTATTGGTCTGTTGTATGTGCGTGCACTGTAACACACCTGGCAGTTCTCAGTTGTCCTTCCTCATCATCTTCTTCCTGTGGCCTGTACTCGGGAGGCTGGCGATGTTTTGAGGCCAAGAAATTAAACATATCAAATACAGATCTCCTGTGGAAGTGAATACACATGAGTTATAAACAGGAACTCATTCAATGAAATGCACTGAATTGCAGCTGTTTGATTGTGCACATGGGTGCCTTCCACTGTTCCCTCTAAGATGCGTGCACGGTAGCACTGAGTGACCGGTAACTGGCTGCCAATGATGCGATTCACAGACGTACTGTATTTACGCAGCTAATCAACTTAAATGACAACCGTGGTCAAATGAGTCACTGTTTGCTTTTCTGTGGTCAAATCAGCATCACTCCATGTACTCTGCGCTGGTATTCTCACTCCCAAACACGAGCAGTGGCTTTTGAGCTTTTGTTTGGTTTTGTAAGTAACAAACTATTCGAGTCTTCAAACGTTCCCTTGCCTACTCAAAGTATTGTTAAAAGTGTGTCGTATAGTAGCAATATGAGGCAGAGAGAGACTTAGAGAGTTAAGGATCAGCCAGAGCAGGCAGTTACACGCAAGATATTTATTTGACCAAAACCAGTGTAACTGGATAATGGACACTCATGGAAGGTTAAAGTTGCACAGAAGGTCTATTAGCTCAGTCGGTAAAGCATTGACCTTCAGAAGAGAAGGTTTGTGGTTCAATCCACCACTGTAAGTTAGGTTTATATTGTCTTTTATTTTTGGTATTCTAGTGCTATAATTTGACATTGATAAACCATGCAATTTGGATGGATGCAATGCTGGCGTGATCATAGTGTACTTGTCTGATTTTGCTCACAGCGGTCCAAGGAATCACTCAGGGGGTTTGTGTGTTCGCTTGTGAAAATTAGAGGGAACATTGGTCCCTTCCTAACCTGTGGTGGACCTCTGCACGAGCCGATCCATGGGGATTAATGGGGGGGTCGTCTGTTTCCTCTGGTTTGTGGAAGCGGAAGTGGTAGCTTCTACAGTGTCTGGAGCCATACAGCTGCTCCAGCAGGAAGACCACGGCCTCATGAACGACTCCCAGCATCTTCAGTCCATTCACACCTGAAAGCCATAAAGACGGACCTCAGTTAGTATTTCTGATTCAGAGGTTAAACAAATATTATTTAACCACTAAAAATACATATGCAGTTATCTGTAAGTCTGATGTGAAGCGACACCTCACCTTCAAAACAGAGCTCCTTGAGTCGTGCATTGGAGCGAGCTTCCTGCACCTTATCAGTCAAGGACTTCCAAGCTTCTGTATCGGGTGATTACACAAGACAGATCAGTGTTTCATGCAACATGTTTTAAACATTGCTATCCAAAGGTAGCAAAATTAAATACAGACATGTGTATTTGTACAGACTATGTAAAAACAATGCAAGTACAGTTGGTTATTTGTAGTTCCACTAACAATGAATTCATTGTTATACAGTCAGATTATTACTAATGTGATTTTAAGTCTCATTGGGTATATTATAAATATTACATAGCCAATGCCACTGAGCCACCAAGCCTCCCTACTTACTACTACTATTTGTAACTAACTGCGGTGAAGCATTACGTTCATCTAAAACGTTACAGTTGTGATCAGTAGCACAGATCCATGTCTATTTTTTAGCTTTAAACATTTAAGTGCATTTCCGTCTGCACCCATATTGGTGTTAGGAATCCAAAAGAACTAAAACAGAAACTGAACTCAAGTTATACAAGCAGAGATGCTGACTCTCACCCTCAATACTTTCGCAGCGGATGTGGAAGCCATCCTCGCTGCAGATTTCAAAGATGATGCCTTTCTTGGGTTTGCTATCCAGGCCGTTATCCATGCTGTTGCCATCCTGGTCAGGTAGTAAAGTTACAGGAAGAGACCCTGCTCCTCCAGGTGCAGATGGTTTGTCTTTCCCCACCTTCTTCCCAGGTAAAAAGAGACCTTCCTGCGTCTTCTTATTACTAAGCACAGTAGAAAAAACATGCAGCTTCCGTTAGAACTCTGTTCTGTGGTTTACTTGTAATGTGTTCGTAATAATACTCCATACCTTTTGTTGGTTGCCTTATCTGCTGGCTTGCCAGTATCCATGGGTTCAGGTAAGTTAAGCTCTTTGGACCTGAAAGTAAGGAAATGTTTCAGACTTTAGGAACACTAAAAAATATTATAATAATTTAAATTTTAGTTTATGTTGTTATAGTAATTGTGCAATTTTCTCCCCTGTATCACGCACGCACGCACGCACACACACACACACACACACACACACACACACACACACACAATACTGAAACATATCAAGCATTCTGTGAAATACCAGTGCCTCACCTTGGGTTTGATGGGTGCCGTCCTGCAGGGTTGCCGTGGTGCTCGTCTGCCTGAGAAGCCTTAAGCTTCTTCCCGCTGGTTATGTCTGGACTCTGCCTACTTCTCTTCGTCTTCTGTTTGGCCTTTTCCACTCCTGAAAGTGCAAATGAGGCTGGCAATAATGTAGCAGAGTAGGACGTCTTTTGCTCCGAGGATCTGGAAATAGGCATTGTTCTGCTGCTCTGGCAGTGCACAGAGGTTTGTTTCTGAGTGAATACTCCAACAACGTGTCCCTTGGCTGGGCTTAGAGTTGTGGAAGGGGCGGGGGCTAAGGTAACAGTAGCATTTTGACTGGAATCCATAGTTTTAGGTCTGTTATGAGGCTGGATCTGATGCTGTAACTGGACGTTACTTCCATCTGTTTCTACTTGCTGGTTGACAGCCATGCTTATAGTCTGTTGGGAGGGTAGGACGCAGATGCTACTGGCTATTGACGTCTGCACGGGGGTGCTCAGCTGTGACATCAGAGGAGCTCCTCCTGCTGACTGAAGGACCACGGGCTGATCTGACAGGCCCAAGCTGTGTGGACTCGCTTTAAACAGGAGGTTGCTGATTGGTCCCGTTATCTCAGTAGAGCCGAGCACAGGGGTAGAGAGTGATACTGATCCTGGTGCAAGAATGCCAGTAGCACCACTAGGGGGCACAGACACAACATTCAACACAGACTGACTGGGGTTAAGACCAGAGACTGTGCAAGGAAGAAGATGTGTTGAGGAATCGTGACCCAGGATACCGGGCTGAGAGGGACCAGGAATCCTCTGCTGAAGGAGAGTAGTGGGATCCAAGTACATTACCCCACCGGATTTTTGTCTTTTGATAATATTTGGAACTTTGCGCTGAGATGTGGAGAGAGTGCTTAGCTCAACCAAGCTCCCAGGTTGCCCAGGAATACCAGCAGTAATCGGAGAAGACGACAGGTTGATGAGGGTCATATTAGGAGGGCCGACTTCAGATGGAGCCAGAGTAGGCTGACTACGAGAGCGGGCCAACTTTTTGCTTTTTTTTGGCTGAAGACGAGAGATGGGCCTCTTCCTGCCAGGAGCAGAGGCGAGAACAGCAGGAGAGGACGTGAGGGAGGAGGGACTCGACACTATAGCAACGCTATGACCCAACTCGTGAGGTCGACCAGCTTCTGAGACCAGAATCTGGGATTGATCGTGGGGCTGAGAGGACAAACCGATAAGAAGCCCTGAGGTGGTGCTGGGAATTCCTGCCTGGAAGCCAGCCTGTGCTGCTCCTGTAAAGGTGTGGATCTGAGAGGGGTGAGGCATCGTGCCCAAGACTTTGCCACCTGCAGGAAATATTGGCTGGGCTGTGGACAAACCAGTATTCAACCCTGTGGCAAGCGTCATAGAGCTTAGCACTGCAGGAGAGGTAGTGTCCATCACTCCAGTGGCACTAATCTTTTGAGTGACACCATTAGGGACAGTCTGAAGAACATACAGTGGCTGGAACTGCTGATTAACTACAATAAGCTTGTCCGGACCTGGTTTGATGACAGCTGGGCTGGAAACCTGAGCCTGGGATGGTCCAGGTCCAGGGACTGGACTAGGGCTGCCTGCAGCTGCAGCAGCTGCTGATGCTGGAAGGTACTTCTGACCCTGAAGGGGCAGAGACGGAGAACTTGGCAGACCAGGGGTACCTGAACTCCTGGAAACATCCTGATTGTTTCCCAGAGCCGTAGCATCGTGCTGACTGTCAGATGCTGAAACGCCTGATCCTGCTCTCTTTTTGTTCCTACTCTTTTCTCCCCTGATAGTGTCGGGGTCAGAGGTCAAGCCTAGCATGGTACGTTCTGAGGTATCTGAGATGAGACTACCACCTGCATGGTTCTGACCGGTGCTGACAGCAGGTCGTGTAGTGAGGACAGAGAGGTCAGACGGCAGCTCCAGTGGAAGATATGGCTCCTCTACAGATATGGAGCTATTCACACTACCCTCCACCACACCTCCACTATCCGTACTGGATAGTGGCTGGGGATAGTCTTCAAACAGAATGTCTTTCCGCCGGTTGACATCCACTCCAACATAACTCTCATCCAGCAAAAGTTCTGAAGAGGAAGGCTCAGACTGCTGGCTAAGTGCCTGCATTGACATAGAAGGTGTGTTCAGAACAAACTCCATGATGTCTGATGGCAAAATGTTCCCACAATCATCACTGTTGTTGTTGTCCGAATCTGACTTAAGCAGGTCTGTGCTGAGGGACAGCTGGGCCTCCAAAGGATCCTGACTCGTTTTGACGCCGCTTCCTAGAGGAAGACAGTTTTCTTTCTGGTTCTTTCTGCTTTCCCGCGTGTTGCCGCTCACTGCTCCACCACTGCTGTCAGCCTCTTTGCTGGTGTCGTGAGAGTCAGGTTTCTCTGTGTGCCTTTCTCTGCCCCTTCTCTTGGGAGTGCTCTTATGTGGGGCGGAAGAGGATGTGGCCCTAGTGGTTGTGGTGCTGGTGGTGCAGATGCTGGTATCGCTTTCAGAGCCATCATCAATGCCATCAAGCTGTCCAATATGCTGCTTCCCTAAGGTTCTGTTCAAAAACAAAAGCACCATGTTACGTTGTTATTGGAGACAACACAAATAAATATTAGCTAACAAGTCTATCAGAAGTGTTGTATCTACTTACAAAGCACTTAGTAGGTCCTCCTCAGCCTTTCCTTGAGCCCTGTTTTGCTGCTGCTCTTCATCTTTTAGAAAGCGCTGGAGCTGGGAGCCCCGTCCAAGACATTGGTCTATCCCTTCTATGGATGGAAGGCCGTCTCCTGGATTTATTATAGTTCGCGTGAAGTTGTAATAGTAAGGATCTTTCCCTCTCGGCTTTAATCCACTGTCTTCATCCTCTCCACTGTCCCCTGATGAAGAGGAGGTGCTCATATCGTCTGCTCCATCCACTTGTCCCTCAGCTGACTTCTTGCGGCCCCCATGTTTCCTCTTTACCATTGCTCCGGCAGCATCTCCACTGCTGTAGAAGGCAAGGTCCTCTTCACCATATGAGCGAACCCCATAGAAAGGAGTGAGGCCAAAAAACATGTTGGAGCGAGCGCGGGCACTGCGCCGAGGGTAGCGGCGCTTGGCGGACCCTGAGCCGTCACTGTCGTCCTCGTGATGTTTGTCATCACTACCTCTGTCATGGTCATCTGCGCCATCGTCGTCGTCCTCAGTGCGTTGAGTGAGGAGGCCATGGTGACTTCTGAGTTCACTGTGTGAGTCCTTGTGTAAATCGTCATCCTCCGTCTGAGTCTGAGTGTCGGATTCGGAGCTGTCGCTGCTGCTGGCAGAGAGTGATGAGCAGAGAGTGGAGTGGGCAGGGAGGCGAGTTCCCTGGCCAACAGTAGTAACAGTGGAGGTAGTGGATGCGGGACAAGAGGAAGAAGAGATACCACCAACAGTGCTGGTTCCATTAGGGTCAGTCTTGACATCACTCTTGAGTGGAGTCACAGTGGGGGATTTAACAGATCTCTTTTTCTCTCTGGAGGACACCGACAGCTGGTTACTTGCTTGTTTGGTGTGAGAAGTGAGAGTCTTTACTTTCTCTGGTACTAAACCAGCCTGCTGCAGATGTGATAAATTGTCCAGATTGGAGATATTTTTTCTCTCAGGACAGGAATAATTTTCTCTGCTCTTTGAGGAGGACCTGTCCCCTTGGTTCTCATGCTTCTCCCCCTGAGTCTTTGCTTGCGTTTTGGTGCTGTGTCCGAGCACTGGAGCTTTGCTGCTGTTGCTGCTGTTGCTGCTGTTGTGAGTACCGGGGTTTGTAGGATGCGTGTTGGAGCTGCAGAGAGCTTTTGTGTTATTGTTGAGAAGGGGAATTTTGTTGCTGCTGTTGCTGTTTTGGAGGGTCTTCTCTCTTTCGCGGTCATTATATACCTCTCTGCATGCGGTCTTAACTTTGGGGTGCTTGTCTTTGGCAGCTGAAGCTGCAACTGAGGAGGCCATGTGCACCGAGCCCCGCTTGACAACACTGTCTTCTCCTGGTGTCCTCGATGGCCACGAAGGCTTTAAAGCTCCTGCTGTGGTTGATGAGTAATCGTTTGACTTTCGTGAATTTGATTTGAATTTCTGAAAAGGCTGCGGGGAGCTGGATTTCCTAACAACAGAATCTTTATGGTGTGAAGCTGGCATTATGTTTCCAGTGCCACTACTACTCTCCTTCCCTGAGCTAGGCTTGTCTTTAGGCTGGCTGATGTTGGAGGCAGGGGTAGACCGTGGGCGGGGCAACAAACCTAGGCCTGCGGAAAAATCATGGTCTTTGCCTCCGTGCTTAGCGTGCTTGGCAGTCTGCCTCATGCTACCGCCTCGCTGTTGACTTGTGAGAACAGCAGTGCCCACAGGAGGGGAGGACTGGCCTGATCCTGCAGGTGCCAGTCTGAGGCTTTTACTCTCACCTCCAGTCAGTTTGGACTGCGTGCCAGGGTTACTGTCCTTCCCTGAGCCAGACTCCCTGTTTCTTTCTGTGCTTCTATAACTGGAATCTCTAGAGAAAGGTCTACCCTTGTCAGAGTCTCTGCTAGATGGTTTGTCCTTGCCTTGGCTTAAGTCCTTTCCTGTCTCCCTGCCGTGGTGTCTATGCTTCTCAGAGTCCCTGACCCCCACATCTCTATTGAGTGACCCAGATTTTTCCGTTTCCTTATAACCAGTATCTCTAGAGGATGATTTGCTCTTATCTGATTCTCTATTGCTTGACTCTCTGCTTGCTAGTCTCCCCTTTTCAGAGTCTCTGTTTACTTGTCTTCCCTTTTCTGATTCTTTTAAGGTTCTTCCCCTGTCATAGTCTTGCAAACCTGAGTCTTTACTCAATGATCTTTTCTTCTCTTGGTCTTTGGTTGCTTGTTCACCCTTGTCAGAGTCTTTTTGCCCAAGTTCTCTGGATGATCTCTTCTTTTCAGAATTATTGGAACCCTGGTCCCGACTGATTACTCTTCCCTTGTCAGCATCTCTCATCACTTGGTCTCTAGATGGTTGCTGTCGGTTTCTGTCAGTGGAAAACGCCCTAGATCTTTCGTCGTCTTTATGAATGGCAATCTTTGCCAAGTCTTTGCTGAGATGTTTGGACTTTTCAGGGTCTCTTGCAGGGGAAGGAATGAGAGGAGGGGGTGAGGTAAGGGGTCGTGGCAAAATGTGAGGTGGCGAGGTCACCCCCCTCTGTCTGTTCATCTGATGGGAAGGAGGGGAGAGAGAAGGGGAGCTGTGGCGGCGAGAGTCAATACTACGCATGCCTGGGTTCACTAGGGAATCTCCCACTGTCACAATTTCATGGCTTTGGGGCTGAGACACGCCTCCTACAAAATAAAAGAAATGCAAGCTGAAATTGGGGCCACTCTGGAAAAAGATTCTCTCTGTGCACAAATATCAAAATTATCTGTAATGCTGAAGAAAGAAGAACAAAGAATGCCTGTTAGTACCTGGGGAGGGCATGGGGCTCAGACAGAGTGAGCGCTGACAAGGGGGATAACTGGGGTGTCGATTTCTGGTGTAAACCCTGAGTTTGGGTGTGTTAGCAGGGGAAAGCGTGTCGGAGCGTCTTGGAGATTCAAATGGATCAGGAAAATCTAAATATAAAAAAAAGAGAAATTGACACAAACCATATGTTGTAATATATTTAAACTACATAGATTATGTGGAGGTTACCTGCTATTGGAGGTGGACTGTGCACTATTGTGTGGTTTTCCTCTGGGGCCATCATGCTCTTCAGGTCAGACTCCACCACTGGAGGGTGACAAACTAAAATCCTACAGGTATACACACAGCGCTTTCGAGCATCTAAGGTACTCCAGTACACTCTTGAACACCTGCAGACAAAATAATTTATTTATTTATTTTAAAGTGAAAAGTATAGGAAGTGGGAAAAGAAAAGAAACAAAGAAAACATACCAGGCAGTTTAACAGTTTAAATTAAGCAAAATAAAACTCACTGGTATCCTACAGGGAAGAGTTTGCGTTTGCAGTCGGAGAGCTCTGTCAGTACCCCCAAACAATCAATCGTCATGGATCCTGCCATGATAATGTTCAGATCAGACTCAAGAATCACTGGCAGTAAGTAAAAACTGTTGGAGTTTAACCACCAGCAGTGGCCCTACCAATCATCATATGAACATTTTCAGGTTCAAGTCCAGCCAGCCACTTCCTCCTGAGACTTATTCCCTCCAGATCCACCAGGATCCTGCGAGTTACTTCGAACCCAGACACCACCTTGAATGTAGGTAAACAAAAACGAAAACATTAACAGCCACCCTTAACTAAGTAACTTTCTGTTTATTCCAATGGGTCCATTCTAGGCTTTTAGTAAGAATTTAGTGAGTTTTAGTAAATCTGATTTTCGTACTTCTCCTTTGATGAGGTCCCTGTGCTTTGTACAATAGACTTTCTTGTCCTCAAGGAAGACGCAGTGACAGTGGCGAGCGCACATAAAGTGGTAGGTGTTGGTGCAGGACGTCAGACAGCATCTAACTGTGGCCCCTGGCTTTTGACACTTTTCACAGCGCTGAATGAAAAACAGATTGACAGATTGTACATATCTCTCCAATAGATATTTGGTAAAAATAAAATGAGAACTCGAGACTGTTTCCTGATTTACCAGCTGTTTTCCCCTGAGAACAGCCATGTGAACATTCTTCAGTGAGCCATCATCATCCTCAAACACCTCTGCAGACCACAGGGCACAGTTCACATGGGTCCACTCATTCTGGCCGATGTACAGCAGCCTACCACCCTCCTGAAGCACACAGCCACATTTTAGATTGACGCATACTCGGTCATATGTATGTTAAGCAGGCAGTCAGATTCCTTACATTAGTGTTCTCATCTCCATACTTCAGACACAGGACACATTGCCTGTTGTCACTAACGCCTGGAGGAAGAGGAACTTCTGGACTTTCTTCACAGTCTTAAGACAAAATACAACATTTAGAATAAAAACATTAAATTAAATCATCAGCAAAACAAACATATTTATGATTTACCAGGTAGGAGTGGGGGTGGTGGGGGTAAAGTGGGAAGGACTGGAGGAGGGGAAACTGGAGAATCTGGTTCCCCGGGGGTCTTGGGTCGGGGAGCTGGGATGATCTTTTTCATGAGGTGGGGGTGTTCAGCGCGAGAAAGCTCTTGTCTCTCCTGCCACTGGGCATAGTTGTGGTCCAGTGAAGGAGGCAGTACAGCATTCGGGAGGAGCCCACTGCTAAGGGAATAACAACATGCAGAGACAAGACATTCTATTAGTTTAAACATGAATTAAAGGCTAAAATGTAAAACTACTACTAAAAAAACGTGTCTGATTTTCTTAGGTGGCAGTAATAAATAATCATTCCAACATCTGTGACAAGTTAAGCAGGGCTTGTAATTGGTGTAATACATGAAAAGATAGAAAGAAGGAATCTATGAAATGGTAGCCACAGGGTGAATAGATAAACCCATCTGACAAGTAAACCAAAGTATGTATCAACCAGCCTTGGGGTGAAACATAACACTCTTCCAGTTTAGTTTCCACAACACCTGGAGATAATCCAGAATGAATGGTTTGCTGATGGCTAAATATAAGTAGACAAGTGAATAACTGCTATACTGCTGTGAATTTCTATATAGAAATAAATGAGAACTTGCATATTAGACAGTGAAACCAGATTCTTCATTTACACTGTGAAAAGTGGCAACAAACCTTTCGTATTCACTTGTAACAAAATAATTTCATTCATTTCATTTATGTGACATTACAAACTGCCCATTGTTCTGACAAACGGTGGAATCAATTTTAATGATGCGGTTTCAATATCTTAGGTTGTTAAAATCAAAATAAACAGCTGAAAGCATCACACACCTTTAAATGTATTCTTAACCCCTCGATAAGATCACATCTAGGATCATTCTGGTCCTAACATTTAGCTGCTACGCACTGGTAAAGTTGGCCGGCAGACTGTAATAACATTAGTTCATTGCTTTCTGGTTCTCTCCTATATACGGTAATATACAGTTGCTGTCGGAGACCTTTGTGAGCCAGACTAAATGAACGGCCTGGCAGCAGTGCAGAGGCTCACCGTTCAGACGAATCAGAGAATTTCATCTTTTCTGCTTGTCTGGTAGTTTTTACAGATTTTTATTTATTGTACTTCACACGTACCGATACCCGGAAAGGTGAGTGAAGCGGAGCAGAGCACAAGAAAGCAGGGAGAGGGAGGGCAATGCAGGCAGTGTTTAGATTAACTGAACTCTTAACTTGCCACTAGATTTATTCCACAAAGTTCAATGATGTGGCTCTAAATTATGGCTTTTAGACTTGTATTACTTTCAGCATTCATCATTCTTTATTGATGCCTGAATTTAATGCCAAAATCTGCAAAACTGCTACACCAGTGTACCTAATTTTTAAATAAGTAATGTAGAATCAACCAGTAAATAAAAAATGTCTTACATGACCTTAATGAGTTACTCAGATCAGCTGGATACCGTACACCAAACTTTGTGTAACTGGTACAACGCTTTGTATGCTGTGGTGTAGGAGACACTCACTTGGCAGAGACTTTTTGTCTTTCCCAGAGCGTCGACTCTTTCACTTTGAACCATGGGAAGATTCGGTCCATTTGCTGAAACAGATCATTTTATAAAACTTGTACATCAGCATGCTATAAAGCACTTACACAGACACAGTTGCACAGTTGTTGAGGTGATACTGTACTGTACTGTACTGTATGATCCCCAAAGTCTTTTCGCATGTATTTATTGTTTTTAGTTTTGTAGTTTCAATTAATGTTATAATGTTGGTAATAAAACCTATTATACAAAGTTGACAGGGTCTTACTCGAATGAAGAAAGACTTGACCATGCTGTTGGCTCTCTTGCTCTCCGGCTGACCACCGTCGTTGTTGATGGCCATCTGAATGATTCGAGCTACATCGTCACTGAACTCCAGCTGGAATAAATGACATTCGCACACACACAAAGAAACACATAGTTTAGTCTGATAAGTCCACTAAACACACATTGATCATTCTTTTTTTTTGAAGCACTGTTTACCACTGAGTTGTAGCGGCCCTGATCCATCTTTTTCTCAACAGACTCCAGGTCTGGAGGGGAGTCGCTAGAAGAAGTGGCAGTGGCTTCTGTAAGGATTGGAGGGTCTGGACCCTCTGGTGAACGACGGGATGGAAGACTCTCCTCTGTCTCTGGATTTAGCTCTGGAGGCTTCACCGCCTGCCACAAAGGGCGAGTGTCACACACTTTGTAGAGGTCTTTGGTGGTATCAACAGTGCTACTTTATTGCAAAGAGGAAAAAGCAAACTTGGGCTAACCTGTCTGTAACGTAGCAGGTGTGTGGATGTGCGTGAGTTTAACAGTGCAGTAAGGACATGGCGAATGCTGCCCTGAAGCTCGTTCTCCACGGCTGTCCTCCACTCAGCCGGATGGCGTTCGGTACATTTGGTACAAGTGTAGGCAACACTCTCTGGCAGCTTTGACAGCAGCTCGTACATTTCATCTAGGGGAAGGCAAAAGGCAGCAGGTCATTAATGCATGCATTAAGTTTACTGTCTATCAGCATGTCATCAACATGACAGCGTTAAGAGAACCGCCTGTCAGTCATCAGCACAATGACAACTGACATGACGAATGCTGGTAAATACTCAGGACAGTGCTCTACTGGTAGGAAAAGATATACACAGAGTAGCTGTTTTCATAAAATTCAGTTTTTTTCAATAAACTAACCTGTCAGATTCTCACACTTGGCATGAACCCAATGGCTGCAACGGGCACACTCCATCATCTTGCTGTCAAAGTCATCATCATCATAGCACTTATCACACAGTGGGCAGAAGTTCCCTGAGAGAGTGAGTACAAGTGCAATAAGATTAAACCACTGAACCACTGCAATCACATTTTAAAATGTTGTCCTTTTAACTCTGTCACTTGGCTTTGATAAGTTATGAAGTCTTCCAAACGAAGGGAAGATTTTTTAACAGAAAGAAAACCAGTGCTGTATACTTTCTATACTCACTACTAAAACAGTGAGCGACATGCTAAGCGACACATGTGCATCAGATACCTTTAGCAAAGAGCTTGGCACAGTCATGACACATGGAGAAGTCATGTGACCACTGGGCATCCCAGGACTTCCCAGGTTTGGTGGCTCCACAACTCTTACAGCACACACACTTTGTGCAAACCTAAAAGGACAGAAGACAACATAAAGACAATGCCGTCAGAAGTTGCATAATTCAAATAGTGTGAAAGGGAAAGAAGTAAAGAGTGTTAATAGCCACTGCCTGTGAGAGGGTCCCAAGAATACTGGTAGCACAATCACAAAAAGATAAAAACGTGTGAGAACAACGTCAAGACTTAAGAGAAAAGCATGTGACTATAATGCTAAGGTTTGAACGTCTAATGTGACAGACCCTTATCAGGGAGAAGGGGGAGAGGAAGTCTATAGGAAGACTGAAGTGCATCCGTACCCAGACTCTTTTCTTCTTGGTGGGTCTGGTGGGGTGGTTGGGACCCAGGCACTCCGGGTGATAGCTGTTACGGCACTTATCACACTCTAGCAGCTGCTGCTGCATTGACGGACAGTAAAAAATAGAAATGAGATTATTAAAATAATAAATAACTAATGAACTAAGTAACTGGTTTAATATTAAATTTTTATCAGTGATGATAGACGTTTTATGTTGAAGCTGTATTATAATCCTGTGATTGTGCCACATGGTCTTTGACATTTTGTTTCTGCTGATTTTCAAATGCCAGTGGGCCTGTCAGGAGTGGAGATTTTAAGCTTTTAAGCCACACTCTGTTAAGGAGTCCCACGGTAGAGAGACTTTCTACTACTGAGACAGGTACTTGGTCAGAGATGAAAGCCGGATAATCAGATTAATACACTGCTTAATGCTTAATTTAGAGATTTGTTTTAAAGAACTAGTTGCAATGACTCAGTATCTGTCATTTGTGGGCTGCATAGACCAAATATGTTTCTATATAATTCTAAAGATGACAACCATACAAAGCTCCCACCATCCACATTTTACACAGGGCTTGAGGTAAATAATAAAATCATGTCAGGAATCCAAGAAGCTGATTAACTGCTGTCTGCTGGCAAGGCTACCAGGTATCCTGTTTGGAAACATCCTCTCAAATTTCCACACTGTCACTCTAATCTAAACTTCTTTTGTGCACATTTTAAAATACACAGAAATGCATTGAAAAGCTTACTTTAGTTTTCTGATGCTGGCGCCCACAAGCTTGGCAGAATCGACATCGCCGACAACACCAGTTCTCGAACTGCTCCTGGAGAGGACGCTCTGACTCCCCAAGGCAAAAAAGATGGAAGGGTTCACAGCATACCTGGCAGAAGACAAACTGTAGCAGAAGAAAGAAGGAGTTAAACTGTTAGAATATAGGTTCATTATTTTAATAATAAAATAGCTTCAATAGTATTTTAAAATATGAACAAATTTACCTCAACATTTCCGCTGCTTGCACATAAAAAGCAGAGCACCCTGGGTGTAACAGGCACAGAGGTGAGCAGGCTGAGGCCACCAGCCTCCCACACCTTCTCCACATCATGGTCCCTCTTGAAATCAACTCTGATTCGATGCACTCCGTCGCAGGGCGCTCTGGACTTCACCTGGCCCCTAGTCGAGGGAGTGCTCAGCCAGTTTAAAGTACTGCTGCTGGGGGGTTTAGTGGTCAGTGGCTTCGTATTAATCACACAAGAGATGGGACACAAAAGAGAGCAAATTTTAAAAAATGATACATGGCCAATATCGTGATATATTAAAACATTTTTGAAACTTTCATCAAACAAATAATTATTGAGCCAGTAACTACTTCTTACCTTGTCCTTTGGTCTCTGTTTAGCAGATGGAGGAGCAGTGCGAGAAGTTGCCTTCTTTAACAATTTTGATTCAGCTATGAAAAAATGGACAGAACTTATTAGATGCTGAGATGCAGTTGAGTAGAATTATATGTTTTTAAACGAAAACGCATACCTGTATCTGAAATCTTTGTGGGTGAGCTCTGATGTTGGGATGACTGCTCCTGAAGTTTCTTCTTGGCTTCGTTCAGCGTAATCTTGGGAGAAGCTTCCTTTTTTGAAGGTGCTTGACTATTAGGAGGTCGCTGTTGCTGCTGGGATGCTTGATGAGACTGTGTAGACTGGCAGGGGGAGTTCTGTGCCGAAGATGTTGAGGAGGAAGATGATGAGGATGAAGAAGACGATGAACTGGAAGAGGACGATGACGAAGAGGAGGATGCTGGTACATGTTGCTGATGTTTGTGCCCCTTCTTTCCACTGGTACTGCTTGTGACTGAGAGCTGTTTGATATCAGTCACAGTTGGAGACAGACCCTGGGCTGTGACTGCGTCTGTGTCTGGGGCCTCAGGATCTTCAACTGAGGCAGGTGACAATGCGCGGGCTGGAGATGATTGCTTTAATGAAGGCTGCTGTCTTGACTTCTCGTCTCCCAGCTTTAAAGGAGGCGTTTCACTCTTCTTGCGGGAAGACTCCTCCTTCAGTTGAACGGGAGCAGGTTTGAGGCCAGACTCTGAGTTTGGTCCTTTAACCAGACTGAGACCATCCCTTTTCTCAGACTTCTTTTTCTTGTCCTTCTTGCCTTTGCCTTGCTTCTGAAGGAACATCTTTGAGGGCATCCACTGCAAGTTCTGACACTTCCTTATCCTACAGACACAAATGTCACATTAATTAAATTTAATTCAATGTGTGTGCGAGTGGCTAGAAGGCTACAAAGGAATGTTAAACAAAGGTTATCGATTTGGGTGTGACTCATACAGAGTTATGGCAAAGCACAAATCTGCTAAATGCAACCATCCTCCATCTGCTGAGACTTACTTGCAGCACTGCTTTTTAATGTTTCGTCCTCCAAACTTAGGCTTGTCGAGACAATTAGTACAGACACCGCAATCCTCTGGAACCTGGCAGCCCGAGCACTGGCCACAGCGTCGAGACCGACGACCCTTTTTAGGAGGAGCTTCTTGAATGGCCTTCTGACGTGTCTCGCGTGGCTTTATTGGAGGGGACTGAGGCTCTGCTTCCTCTGAGCCAGCTACTGATGACTTGTCTGTAAGAAATCAAGTGACACAGATGCGCTCATTGCTGTACGATGGCATCTTCAGTATCTATACCTTATATATATTTTGGAATTCTTCTAGGATTTAAAACCTTATATTGACACAAATCACAAAATTTTACTGACTGGGAGCAATGCCTGATGTTAAGAAAGCTTGTAGATATACCAAGCAAAAACAGAAAGTATGAGATTATACTGGTAACCCTTGATATGTCAGACATCAGGCCCTCCAGCCACACCAAAATTCTCATGATGCCTCATGACATGTCAAGATAACAGGAACACACGCAGTCAAAAATCTCCCCCTCCATCACCACTACACTGTGTACTTGTGCTCTCTTTGATTACGGTATTTCTCTGCTCTTGTCATGACTCTGTCAACACTGTAGAAACAGTTGATGGATTTTAAAAGATAAAATATCCAGCAGCCCTTGTAGACATTTTAGACCTACACGTTTCATAGCCTTCATTCCTCTGTTAAAATGATCAAACAAAGAGGAATAGACTGGCTAGACTGTTTAAATGCTTCCTGTTTGATCCTTTTAACAGACTCTGGAGAGGTTAAGAGACAAAATGCTTTGGCTTTGTTGTAAAAAAAATCTATAAATGCTGCTAGATGTTTTATCATTTAGTTAGTTTTCTTCCATCCATGCACCTTACCAGCAGGTGAAGCTGTGTCAGAAATTACATTGTTGAAGAATTCTGCACACATTAAGTTATAAATACCAAACATATTCTTCTACATTGCTTTATATAGGATCTATAATCATATCTCACCAACATAACACCTCGCAAGGCAATTACTGTTGTGGATGAACATGCTCAGGCTGTGTGTGACTTAGACTGAGTTCAAGGTAGGTTTTCCTACCATCATTTCCCATTGAAGATAGGATCTTCTCTCTCTCCTCCCATGGCAAGGCACTAAGTGTGGGCATGTCGTCAGGAAACACTGCCCTATTACGTCCCAGAGCCACTGCTGCACGACGACATACATGCTTGATGCGTGGTCCGCGTACTGAAGCTTCTGACGAGTCACTCTCCTGACCCTGCTTACCAACAGACATTCCCATAAAAAATAGGGCTTTGTAAGAATACATCACAACAAATACAGAGATCATAATACATCACCACAAATGTCCTCAGATTTGTATTTTTATTTGATGAGAATACAAACAATATTTTTCTAATATGGATGTAGATGATGAGGTACCAGTAGATAGTCGAGACAATGAGGCCCAGCAGTGACATTAAAAAGTTCACCTAAAATATGCAAAAACTGCCCAGAAACATTTAACCTTTATTCTTAACAATAGAAGCGCAACACTCTGATGACCATACTTTCAGAAGCACAGCCAGTGCTGCTTTCTACATAATGTATGACATGAACAGAATTCCCCTTAAGTAACACTCTCTCTGGGACTTTCCTATTATCAATTTCCGTTAGCATTATGTCAAATCATTCACTTGTAGTCACATTCTGTTTGTGATAAAAGATGAGCAGACATGTATTGAGAGCAGCTAAAAAAGTATGAAGTCAAAGACTGAATACGAGAACTGACCTGGACCTTGGTCTGGTCTGCAGGTTTCAGCTTGCTCTTCTTTATCTCGAAAAGCTGGGCTTTGGCCTTCTTCAGCAGTCCAACTACTCGCTTGTCAGTCACAGGCTGCTTCTCTGCTTGCGCCAGCATTGATCCAAGAGAAGAGACAGGGAGCGGCGGTCTGCCTGGCTGCCCTGGAAGGCTTGCTGTTTGCTGGCTAGGCGCACTTTGTTTCTCCTTCTCCTTATCTCCATCCTCCATCTCTGCTGCTTTCTCGGAAGGTCTGCCTTTCTTAGGTACACGTTCTTTAGCAGTGGACACTGGAACAGAAGACTGGGGCCCACGCACCTCTGAGGAAGCAGTGTCAGAAACCGTGTCAACTGATGTTGATTTTTTTCTTCCTGGAGTTTTCTTTGGAGCAAGAGGTGAATGAGCATCTTCTGAGTCCTTCCCATCCACAGTGAACAAGCTGGAAGGCGGATTGGATGATCCATCTGGTGAAGAAACCTTAGTTCTTTTCTCCTCCTTCCTCACTTCTTTCTTATTTTCTTTTTCTTTCTCGCGGTTTTTCTCAGAGCCCCTTTCTTTTTCCTTTGGAGCAGGTTCCTGAGAAGCTGCCAGGCATTTGTCTTTACCTCCTTTCCCACCTCCTCGCCCCGAGTCATGGGCACTGGTGGGAAAGAGAGGGAAAAGTGGGGAAGAAGCGGATGATGTAGTCGACAGAGAAGGTGTGTTTCCAGCAGAACCCCTCCTGCTATCAGTTGTCCCTTGTGAGGACAGACCAAGAGATACACTGGGGAAGGTGCTGAAAGGTGCTGTTAAGGCACTAGTGGCTAGTGGACTTGCAGAGCCCCCTGGCAAAGAACTGGGGTTACTACTGGAGACTGAGCCCATAAGCCCTGACATCTCAGAGGATCCTTTTCCTCCAGAGACCTGGCCTCCAAACTGGCTGCTGCGTGTGGTCATTGAGTGGGAAGGAGAACGTGGGTGGCCACGCACTGCTCCTGAGTCCAATCGTCTCCTGCGTCTCGAGGTTTTGCTAGAGCTGGAGGATGTCTGGTGTGGTGAGAGAGAGCCAGGGCTGCTTCCAGAGGATGAATGCAGGGTGACAGACTCAAATATCCGAGAGTGGGCCTCACTGGGTGTAAAACGTGGAGCGCGAAGCAACGGGCTGCGCTTCTGGAGTGGTGCATCAAAGCGAGAAGAGGAGGGATGCTGGTGGTGAGTATGGGAATGTAGAGGGGCAAATAAACGAGTCCCTGTACCCGCTCCACTGCCCGGTGAAGGAAACGGAACTGGAGCAGCTCCCCCACCTCCACTTTGGGGCAATAGCCCAACATCTTCTGCAGTGAGAGGAGGAGGACGAAAGTTGTCAAAGATGGGTTTACGTATTAGGCCCTCCTTGGCATATTTAGCAGAGGAAAAGTACTGCCTTTCAGGGTGGGATGTTGAAGTCCAACGGAAGGTGGGTTCTCTCAGAATTGAACGGCTTCGTTTGTCTTGCAAGCTGGACAGCACTGATGGTCCAGGCAAAAATGGCGGAATGGGATGAGGCATCCAGGATGACTGTGGGTGGTGTTCACTGACAGCAGCTGTATTGGAGGAAACTGACGGGGGAGCCTGTGGAGGGGCGAGGAGAGGGGGAGGTGGAGGTGAGGAGGGGGAAGAGGCTGTGGACGAAGCCTGCTGTGAATTTACAAGTGTAGAGGGCATCAGAACACCTGTTGCTGGACTGATAATGGGCTTTTTACCCCCAGTGGGGAGCCTCTCTCTCACCCTCTGAGTGCCCCGGCTGACTCCCTGACCTCTCCGGCCTCGTCGACTCCTCTCTGGCACATGCTCTGGCTCCGGTTCAGAGGGAGGGGAGGGGGGTCGTGAGCTGTGCAACAGGTTGCCATCCCTCTCTCCCTGCGAGGACGGAGAGTGATCCTCTGCCTCTGACAAAGCCTGTGTGGCTTCAGACACCTGGGAGTCACATGACGAGTCATCCAAGCTTGGGCTGCTGGACCTGGAAGACTCTGCAGAGGAGAGTTGGGAGGAATGCTGCGACACAGCACTTGACCCACAGGATGCAGCGCTACTGCTAAACCGCCCATTGGCTGCATTGGTTGTGTTGCTGTTGAGCAGACTGGCAGCTGTTGATGAAGCAGTGGGAACAGGGGCAGGAGGTAGAGGAGGGGGGAGGGAATCCATGGGAGCAATAGTACCAGTGTTAGTAACAGCAGGTGTAGAGGATGCCAGCACAGGTGAGGGTGAAGATGAAGTGGTGGAGGTGGGTTGGGCAGATGTGGAAACAGATGAGGGGGTTTCCAATCGTGGCATTTTCAAATGTGGCTGCGGAGTTCCAAAGCTGCCCTCATCATCAATAAAACGCTTGGGGGTTTTTATGATGCGAAGGGAGACTGTGCTGACCACAGGCATTATGAACTGCCTGATATTCTTTAGCTGGGTCTTCCTAATGCCAGCTTCAATGGCTCCTGTCCCACTACCCCCGCTGGCTTCTTTCTCTAGTCGCTTCTGTGCTCCTTTTTTAGCGCGCTGCAGAAGCTGTTTAGCAATGGTTGCATCAGTGCGTTTAGAGGAGGGGACGATTCTCACAGGCTTTCGATGGCGAGGGCTTTTTCTGAGGCCAATAGTCCGACCTAGCTTGGAGGGAGATGGAGAGGCAGGTGGACTGGCAGCATCCGGGTTCTCATCTCCATCCACAATCCCCACCACTGACTGCTGGGGACTGTGTGGTACTGTGCCCCTCTCACCTCCTTTGACCCTAAAAGCCTTGTGTTTCCCGTCCCCACATTCAACAGAGGTAGACAGCTGTGCAGCAGCAGCAGCCGCAGCAGCTGCTGCCTCAGCTTTGAGCCGCTCGGCCGAGGGTGGTCGCCCACGTCTGCGGCGAGGTACACCGGGCAAAGTTTTGAGCCGGGACTTTAGAGGACTTAGTTTAGTCACCTTCAGCCTCTTCAGGTTGGTAGCTTTGGATTCACCCCGTCCACCTTTGGAAAGATTTGCCTCACAGTCATGTGGCTGAGCCAGTGGCATCCTTTTGATGCACTTTCTGTCTTCGTCCTCTTCTGTGACCCTTCCCAACTCAGTTCCAGGTTGCCTACTATCTTCCCCTGCTGCATGACTGCCTGTAGTCCAAAGCTTCCTGCTGCCAGTAGATGGAGGTCGACCTCTTCTTTTCTCACCACTTCCAGGTGGCCTCCCAGGCAGCCTTTTCACCTTTTCTGCTGGCCTTTCAATGCCCTCAAGTTGTGACTGTGGGGGGGAGGGAATGGATGGGGATGAAGGTAGACCTGCAGAAGCCTTCTGGGAAGTCAGTACACGTGGGGGTCGGCCTCTGGGTTTCTTTTCCTGTATGGGTGGGCTCACTGCACAAAAGAAACAAACATAAGACATTTAGTTGGCATGGAAGAAACAGATGTAGGTGTCACAGACAACTGAAGACAACTGCTACATAACAGCAGTGGGTTCAAGTAACTTTACCTGAAGAGGCGGTTGAATGTGTCTGTATTCTTTTCTGCTCAGCATCTGTTCCAAAACCCCTAAATGGTTCTTCCTACAAAAAAGGAAGAAAAAAAACTTGAATGTTTGGTGTCAATAGAATTGTATAATACACTGTAACCACCCATCCATTATCCAAACTGCTAATTCTTGTAAAAGATGTTGGTGGAACTGGAGCCTGTCCCAGCTGTCATTCGGCATGAAGCAGAGTGCTTCTTTGACTGGGAACCAGTTCATTACAGGCCACACATAGACAAACAACTGTTAACACTCAGATTGTTACTCGTGGGCAAATGAAATTCACCAATTAGGCCAACTGCAAGTCTTTAAACTGTGGGAGGAAGATGAACCCACGCAAGGGGAACATGTAAATTCCACACAAAACTGACCCAAGGACTCAAACTGAGGTCCTTCTTGATGTCAGGCGACCGTGTTCCAAGCTTGAAAAAAATTGATGAATGTGTAAAATTGATTAGCATTCATACTGTTACACGATTGTCTTCTGACCTAGATGGTTTTTAAGTTAGAGGCAAATGAAGACCCTGGCTGTAATGATTTGCTCAATCTCACATTCGCCTCCCCGTTCACTTGCGCGCTCTCATGTTTCTGGGTTTTCTGATGACGAGTCTGGAGCTGGAGAAGGCTCAAACCACAACAGACAGTTTGAATTGCTAACATCCAAACCTTAGTGGGTGACTAACCCCATTGCACTGCATTCCCTCTCCCTGAAGAACTGTGAAATGCGAAGGTGGTTGCTCATACATAGTCAGAAATTCAGTCAGTGGGGAAAATAATGTTAAGGCTGTCTTAAACAAAAAAAGCCTGTGTTGTAACTAAATGTAAGAGGTTTCGTCTTTTGCATTTGCCTCTTTGGAACATCACTGGGTTTATTGGACATTCTCAGTCATATACTAAGCATCTAGCAAAATGCACTAGTAAAGTTTAATTTAAAATATGTTAAGAAAACCTATTTTTGTTCAACAATTTGCTTTGTGTGTTAGTGCACTAATATCACCCTTTAACTTCTTTGGCCTTTGTGCTGAATGAAATGGCATCAAAAGCATTTAATCTAATTTAAAAGCTCAATAAGGAACAAGAAAAGAATTTGAAAATGGCTCTAATGATGAAGCAGAAACTAAAGATGTGCTACAAATTTAATCTAATTCCACTCATACCTCCGTTAAGTCTCAAATGAACAAACCATTAGGGGACGTGATTCACTTCTTTGGGATCCTGTGTGTCCCACTACTTCTTGTAATCAGTGTGTGTGTGTGTGTGTTGAAGAGTGGAGGTGAGTGTGTCATTTTATCATGTTTATTTATAGCAGTGTGTGGGGATGCAGTAAAGGTCTTGTTGGCCCAGTTTGCAGAGCAGCTGCTATCCAAGCTTAGTCTACACAAGTGTGTGCGCACAACGGCATGCAAACCGATTTGCAATAGATAAAACTTACTTACATCAGAGTGTGACTAACTGGCTTCTAATTGGTATCAAATTATAAAATATGAACACAGGGAATCTGCACTCATTGATCCTAAATACACCTACATATAAATAAACGATAATAACAGTCAATACCACTGTATGCTGGCAAGCTATGCCAATCAGAGCATCCTCTGCCCCGCTTTCAGCCTCTCCTCACAATCAAGCCAGCATCCTCTCCTCTCAAAGCAAGCTGCTGCTGCTTTTGGTTGGTAGTGTTGCAGAGTGGAGGGGGGCGGAGTACCAACGGAGGGCTCTGACTCGCTGCGATAGCGCGAGTAGCGGGCGATGATGTCACGGGGCAAGTGCACAGCACGACCGCAGAGGTTCGCGTACGTGCACGCTCGCGGGGCGCGCACGTGTGCCCCCCCCCCGCAATACAAACAAAAATACCTCACACGTACACCTTAAAGGAAAAACTGTGCCCTGCGCATGAACGGCACACCAAGATGTAAACAAGCAGCACATAGGAGTAAGGATATGGGGGAGGGGAGCCCAGGCAAGGGAAGAGAGCAAACAAGGAGGAGGAGAGGAGGAATGAGGAGGAGAGAAGAGACAAGGAAGCAGCATCTTGACCACATGCACCATCAACAGCAGTGGGAGTGCAGCGGTCTCCTGAGAGCAATGAGGATGAAAAGGGTTTGGGGTTTCGACATGCTCATGCAAACGCTTGCCAAATCCCGATCTAAACATGCCTCCCACACATGACGAGCCCCCCTCTTTACTCCGCCTTACGCCTGCTCTCTGCCTTGCTCCCGAACACGTATCAGTCATTCACTCATGGATGAGTCTCTGACTACCCGCCCGCCGGCTGCCTGCACTGAGCAGCCGCGTATGAAACACAACGGTACGCGGTAAGTTCAAAAAGTGAACACACAAGGTAAAGTTCATCTTTGTCTTGAAATATGTGAGTGATTGAAAGAAGAAAACAGGTACGACTCACTAATCTCTACAGTGAACACTGAACCAAAATATCACCAACAAACTCAGACTTTTGCAGTTTGTATCAATAAACAATCTTGGGCGTTTGCCTCCCGCTGGTCTCTCACATCTCATACCTGTGACTGAAAAGGGACTGATCTGATTCATGGAAAAAAACGTTATTAACATGAAGCAGTGGAAGGGACTGTCCCTGATGTTTATGAAACGAATGTGAATATGTTTCGAGGTCTACTTCTCTGTATCGTTATGACACTCTTGCACACTGAGAAAGTTAAGGGGACTTACAGCAAGCGTGTACACGGGATCCCATCAATATGGTAACATAGAATCTCTCAGGACTCAGTGTAGATGATCTTATTAATGTCTGAGACAGACTTACCACTGCTTGTCCTTAGCAGAAATCTAATGCTAGTAATATCCAAAGATGTATATTTTCATGTTTTAACAAAGGAAAGTGCCAGAATATTTGCCAGACTTTGTACAGGCTGTTTTCAGTGTTTTTTGAGTGAACTACACTTATGAAGTCATTGTCTGTATGTTTTGAGAAAAAAACATTATCCTGAAACATTCCAGGAGGTTTTTGCTTGGTTACTGCGCACACAAAGTTTGTCTCATCCCTTCCCGGAATGTAAATTGGTGGTGAGCTCATACTTTTATATACCAATGTAATGACACAGCTAAAGGCCACAGAGCAGAACTACAGCTACTATAAATAATGACAAAGAACATATAAGTTAAGGATCCACTCTTAGTCACTGCTTACGACATCCTGTTTCTTTCACCAGAGTGAATTACACAGTGGTTCTGCTTGGTGACCTCCGACCGTCTCAAGCAAAAGGTAGACATTTGCCACTTCAAGTGTCCAAACATTCTTTGCGACCATTTAACATCTGCTCCTCAGCACACACACACACACCAAAATAAACACTTTCTAGAAGAGCATGCCTTGTTTCCTACACCTGGCACACCACACAAGGAGAAGAGGAGAGTGGACAAAGACAAACAGATAGATTAGCACGTGTGCATGGTGTCACTCTCACACGCAGACCCATTAACACTCACACAGGCTGCCAGGCGCGCACGCACACATACAGACACACACAAGCGCCTCCTACCCTCCCCAGCAGGCAGCATAAATTGAAGTTCTAATCAAAATAAAGACAAAGACGACACGCCTACTCCTGAGTGCTATAAGGGACAGAGCGTCTGAGGGACAGCCCTATTTCTACCACCACACGCACGCACGCACGCGCACGCACACGCACACGCACACGCACACACACACGCACACACACACGCACACACACACACACACACACACACACACACACACACACACACACACACACACACACACACACACACACACACACACACACACACACACACACAAACGAAGAGCAAGATAGACGACACAATTGCCGCCTTTCTCCCCTAGTCAGGCAACTCCTAAAGCAGAGGTGAAAGCTTCTTGCCCGCCTGCTGTAACAGAATAAAGCCATGGATAGGAGGGTCTGTGACTAATTCTCCTCCCAGTGTTGTCCCGTAAGGAGGAGGGGGTCGCCCCGCACCCTTTGATATCCCTGCCTGTGCTCTTTCAGCCGCCCGCACTTTGTGAGCGCTAGAATAAAAGCAGACACAAAGCTTCCTGCTCCAATCCACACGCTGTCTCGGGGATGGGTAAGTGGGTGGTGATGGGGGGAGTCTTCTATTTAAATAGGCCAAACACCTGCTGGACTGAAGCCCCTTCCGCTCAAACACACCATTTCTCTTAAAGCGGTGAGGCAAGGAGACATTTGAGCTGATGCATCTACTCACCGGCACTTTTTATGAATGATTAAACATTGGTAACAGCATGTAAAAGGACTAAATACAGCAGAAGGCAGGCTCTGATGAAACAAGAACAAAAAAAGAAGATGAAGCAAAGGCTAATTGGATGGACACTGAGGTTGGGGCTTTAGTCGAACATGTAAAGGTTTACAAAAAAGTCAACATGGACACCGCTCAACAATGATATAAGCCACGACAACTTGGTGGATCAAGAAAATGACCCCCCCCCCAACACATACACACACACAGACACACACAAAAGCTAACAAATGCCTTCATTTGGATAGCAACAGCCGACAAGCACCCTTTTGAGCCACCCCAATAGGCTTAGTAATCCATTCCAAAGTGGCAGCTGTCAGAAGAAAAGTTGCTCTGGCTCTCAGACAGGGCTGTGTGTGTCTGAAGAGGATTTGGGGTTTTCTGCCTGGAAGGAGGCAGGAGGAAGGAGGGGTGGCCAAGTGTCCGGCTGGCACTCTGTTCAGGGTCGCCCTGTGAGCTCAGCAGGCTGCAGTGAGCCTGAACAATCCTGCCACAGTCTGGTCATACAGGCACTAAACTGCTTCTCAATAAAATCACCATGCTGTGTCTGCAACTTCCATAGGGTTCAGGTTCCAGGGGATTTAATGGTCCGGTCTGCCGGCACACATGCTAAATACTGCTATTCACTCACACACGGGAAGAGGTGCAAGATGGGCTTCTGGGTATTTGAGGATCCACCTGCCACCTTTGAGGAGGATGCGTCATATAAAATGATTGGGATCAATATAAAGAAGCTGTGAAAATGTACCCCAGAATGAATGAAACCACTATGTTTTTGTCCAATCTCATGACTGAAGTTGTACTGACGTTTTAATCTCCAGTCTGATGCTACAGATCTCAAATATTCTATATTAACCACATATTGAACAGGAGGAGAACAGCTTATAAAGCCAGTTGAACACAAATGTGATATAGAAAGTTTGCATCTTGAATAAAATTTAAGTTAAATTCGAGATTCATGAATCTAAACCACTTTGCTATTTAAAATCGTTTTCAAATCATCAGAAACTTAATGTTTAATTTTGTGGAAATCAGTTTGCGGTGATGTAACTTCGCCATTAATTTGTTCAAAAAACCCGCTAAACAGCCGCCTCGTGTGTACACGTATGCGTCAATATTGCTGCGCCTCGAACCAAACAAATATTGCGTGTGCGCTCCGACTAGGAGCGGTGGAAGTGGCGATAAACATCCCCACACGCAGTCCGTCTACTCCCACTGCATTGAGCGCATGCTGCTCATCATGAAGGAGGAAGATGGTAGTTCGCTAAGGCGAACACACCCCCACATCACACGGTCCGTCAAGAGGGGGCTCGTTGTTATTGTAGTCAGCCCTGCATGCGCACTGTCACCAGCAAGTGTCGTTTCCAAGCTAATTCGCACTCCAAGCGCTATCGATGAACTCTTTTTTTATCACTTCGCCACTTCCGAGAGCGATTTTCAGTAGGTGGCCGAGCAGCAGACGCCATCTCCAAGCATTATAAACACCGTATTATTTTTGGTACTAGCTACGTAGTGGCTGTGTAGAGAAGGGGAAAACATGTCCACCTCCCATTTTCCTATGCATCAGCAATAGCCGCGATGGCTAGCGTGGCGTAGTGCGTAGCATGGTAGCTGTCCTAGCCGAACACTAACGAGCCGTGGAAGCGGTTCGGTTTTGTGTCTGAGCTTCGCCAACTTCGGCCACGGGGGCTTTAACGCACTGCGTAGCTTTAAGCCGATCAGAGGTTAAAAAAACAGCATCATCCGGAGAAAACCCGAAACTTTAACATTGCTCACGATATAGGACTAATGGTGAGGGTTTAGCTGTGAGATGTAGACAGCTAGCCTGTGAGCTAAGCACTCAGCTACGGGGGCTAAGCCTCGCTTAAAGGGTGACACCTCACTGAAAACAGCCAGACTATGAGCTCGGGCTGGAAAGACTGAGGCTTTCAGCCGGGACACATCCACTAGAAGCAACCGAAGGGCAAATAAAGCGAACGTGCCCAAAGCAGCCCCTGTTTTAGAGGTGTTGTGGAAGGACGCTAAGTTCACGCTAGCTACAAACCACACACCACAACTGTGTACTCTCGCCTCCTTCACGTTGACATGTCTGTGTTTTCAAACACGTTATACGCTATGTCGAACGTCCCGTGTAATTACAACACACGCAGACGCCTCTTTGGCGAACACACGCGTTGGGCTGTGGGGAATAAATGCGAGCCACAATAGTAGCACACTACTTTTACTGTGCGTTGTAGTTACATGTTTTTGAAGGAGACACATCCAGCGCTGGGGCTTGACGTCAAGCTAATGTCAAGTAGCTAACTAGCGAAGCAGTTGTAACAGCTCAGTTACACACTGCGCGTTAGTTGCCAAAATAAGTCCGTGCATGTGCTGCGTGTTAACCGTGTTGGATGCTGTAGTTGCAACACAACAGCGGCGGTTCTCCAGCCTCACGGTGCTCGGTCGGGCTAGCAGACTAACGTTAGCATCACTTCATCCGGACTGTGCGGATGTAGCCTGT
Organism: Betta splendens; assembly: GCF_900634795.4. Classification (NCBI taxonomy): domain Eukaryota; kingdom Metazoa; phylum Chordata; class Actinopteri; order Anabantiformes; family Osphronemidae; genus Betta; species Betta splendens. The sequence continues at coordinate 9,232,538 of NC_040893.2, forward strand.
GCCCCCACACTCCACAGAGGAGACAAAACTTTGTTTCCAGGGGACACGGTAACGGGTCCACGCGTATCACAACCATCTGGCGGTTGTGTTGCTCGCCCAGCCGCACTTGGCGTTGCGCGGCGCTAGCTAACCCACTCAAAGTTAACTGAGCATCCTGGCAATGACAACTTTGCTGGGAGCCTCGAAAGACGGTCACCGTCGGAGCAGAGTAACCGTTAGTTAGCTCCTCGTCTGAAATATTAATGACGGCTCTACGCTAACGAACCCCCGGAGCCGGTGTGTGCGGACGCTCCCCCGGTTTCCGTCGGGCTGCTCCCGTCCTGTCCCGTGCTTACCTCCCCGCTGCTCGAGTCGCTCGATTCCCCTAAAACATCCCGAAATTTCTGCAGGTTGCTCCCGATCACCGAAGAGACCTGTAGTGCAGCGTCAAACCCGGGTCCGAGCCCAGCTGCGTTGGGGTGGGCTCCCGATACACTCCGCAGAGAGGCGGTTATCCTGATTCGGCCCGCTCTCCTCCCGGTACCGGAGTTGCTGCTCCCTCCGGGCCGAGCGGGGAACCGCCACCGACAGCTGTGCGCCATTTTACACTCTGCCTGTCTGCCCTGCGATCAGAGATACCTCGGTGGGCGGAACCCTAACCCAGCACTCCACATAAACAACCTCTAGCACAGCGCTGCGCTCGCACTGGCCAGCATGTCGTTATGCATGTTTCGGGGCGGCGCCGTAGAAACCCCGACAATGCATTTTCTCAGCGGCTCTATTCAGACTCTGCATGGCGGAATCAAAATCAGGTTCAGGGGCTCAGCCCGGGAAAGAAGCCTCGCACTTGAATCGCAAGGAAGGACAAGGCCGTTAGCTGGCAGCGGGTAACAAGGAAGGAAACTGAAAGTCCATTTATAAGCTACAGTCAAAACTATTTTCGATATTAATAAAATACAGAACACAAAAATAGTGTCAATTTGTGTAATAACCTGCTAATTTGCCAGCAATACGTCACTGCAGCGTTGAGATGCTGTGTTCATTGTTGCTGTCTGACATGAGGAGCTAATTGACCATCAGGTGTAAATATAACTGAAATCACTGATGTTAGGCCCATCCACCCATTGAAAGGTTATAAGGTTGCTGGTGCGAATCCCAGATGCCATTGAGCAAGAGGCAGGGTGCACCCTGGACAGGTTAATAGTCTGCTATATAGACAGTCAATTATTCTCATCTATGGGCACTTAAAGTCCTGGTGTTGTGTTGCTCCTGGTGTTATGTTGCTCAACAAATGAAATGCTCCCGTCCGTCCGGGGTGAGAGGGGTCGGCTTCCATCCTGGATGCTCGTCACCTTTTCTAGAGTGTGTGTGACGCGCTGCAGCTTGACCTTGTCTCCGGCCGTGGCTGCAGCAAACCACACTGTGATGGAGGAGCTGAGCATGGATTCTATGACGGTGGTGTTGAAGTTCACCAGCATCTTCACAGGGAGGCGAAAGTTCTTCAGCTGCCTCAGGAATTATAACCTCTGTGAGGGTGCTCATTATCTGTGCCAGTTTTTATTTATGAATTTAAAAAATGATATTCCTGAAAAAAAAACACTAAGAATATTTGCAATTTGACTATCCTTCAAATACTGAGCTGTCATTTTCAGTATACTAAATATACTTGTTCTGAGAAATGATATGGTAATTAAGTAAAATAAAGTAATTTCGCCTCAGGGGTCAATGAAGTTTTTCTGTTCTATTGTCATCCAGAGACGTGCTACAACTGGAGCCAATTAGGACAGATATAGTAATGTAGTAAAAGACCCAAGTACACACCTGTCCAAGAAGGTAAGTAGTTACTTCAAGAACATGAACACATACACAAATAAAAAAGAAACCGCCCCTGAAGTGGGTACCTCACACTGTTCTACATACGCACAGTGTGTTGAAGACTCAGGTCAGCTGGTCTCACATGCAGAGTAGCCAAGAAGAAAAATACCACTAAGTTTGGCAAATCTGAAAAAGGTTTGCAGTCGCCCAAGATACACAAACAGTGGATTTAAGATGGCTGGAACAAAGTCCTGTGGACCAGTGCATCCAAGTTTGTCTTTGGATCTAACCAAAGAACATAGTGTACAGGGCTCAGACACAGAGCTCGTGAAAAGATGAAAGATGCCTGCTTAACACCGGTGAATCATGGATGTAGAAGCCTGATGATCTGAGGAGGATCTGATGATGGGAAGAGTGGGTCTGCAGGGATATTGTCATTTTCTCCAGTCGACCACTGATTGGGGGGCACTGCATTTTGCAACAAGGCATTGAGCCCAAGCATTTTTCCCATTTGTGGAAAAATGTTTTGTAGCAGAAAGTAGATATTAGCCACTCTCTGTAATGACTTGGCTCAGTCACCAGGTCTGAGCCCCACTGAACTGTTGTGGGAGAAACCAAAGAGTTCAGGAATATCACAAGCAAACCTGTAGGAGGTGCTGCCTCAGCCAAGTCTGAATAATTAACATATAAATCTGACAGAATAAAACAAACTAGAAACCCCACAAAACAACAATTACTGTGTTTCCAAAGCGTTTTACCAGTATATGTATACAAGGCTTTATTTAGCTCAGCTTTATTTCTAAATCATACTGTACACTTAATGTACAAATCAGTTGATAATCACAACAAAATTATTGCATTATAATTTAATGTCATCATCCAGGTGGTAGATATGTAACATACAGTACTGTGTGAAGGCATACCAACAGATCCACAAGTCTTTCACATTTTGCCATTTTATACAACCACACTTTTTCAATTAAAACCCTTAAGTTCATTTGTTATGTCTCGTCCTTCAATTCTTCTTATATGCTGCAAATAAAAAAACTCTTTAGAGCATGAAACATCCTGATTCGCCACCATTTACTAAAAGGGCTTTGGTTTTAGGCACCAATTCCACTGATCAACATTATTATAGAATTTTTGCAAAAATAAATTATAAAATGTGAGACTGGCGTCCATTTCAAGGACGACGGCTTTAGACAGTATTACACTGTCAAAGATGTTTAAACCTTCCATGGTAAGTAATAATATTGTTAGACCATTATGAGCAGAGGATGCACGCAAATTATAAAAATAATGCGACTTGTAAGCTGCACAAGACTATGATGAAAGACTCTGGAGACGTCCACCTGGTAAGTTATTCAGTTTCCTTGAAGGCTATACTAATCAGCAAATGTTCAGAAACCTTCCTAAGGTTAATATTAAACACAGGCAGTGTAGAAAACAAAAAGAATCACAAAACTACCTATTTTTACCCCAGATTAGAGCCAATGTGAAGCAAAAACAGAAAAAAAGAAATCCATTAGCTGATGTTCAGCATGTCAGTGAGTGAATCAGGTTTACCTTTTTGTACCTTTTTATTTGCTTTGTCACATGATTTCGTGTTCATTTTCGTACGTGTTTCACGTTATCAGCAGACTCAAAACTGCAACAACTTCAAGTACAATTTTATAATTTCTGTACAACACCAACACTTTTGCCATGTTGCTGACGTAATCTACATTTAGTAGTAATTAAATATTTTCCTGAAAAGAGCATTTATTTTAATAAATTCTGTCATTTTAGATAGAATCCTTTGTTTTATGAACATGTAGTAATTGAAACAGTTTGATATTATCGTCCAACAAACATACCATAATAAGGTTTTTAATTAGTGCTTGATTGCAGCACCATTATTTTTGTCAAATAGACTGTAAATCAAATAAAATTATTGTTTTGAAGATGGTAATTTAATGTTTCCAAAAAGGGTTCTATTATTTTCATTAAACAAAAGTCACACACAATGAAATTAGGTTTTATTTTAATCTTACTATGCACTGCCAATTTTCTTTTTACAGTGTTGCTTGCAATATAACCCAAGGTGCTAAAATGTAGAATGTTTAAGGAATTTAAAAGGCAGAGTATGATGAAATTCTCCATGAAGGTAAAATTAAGGTCAAATCAAAACATCTCCATTCATGTCCTGCCTCACAAGTTCACAAAACTACTTACCTTACTGTATAAAACGTTGTTTTGGTCAGTCGGTCAGGTCAGGAGTTCATAAAGCACATTCAACAAGTCCTGTTGAAACTGATACTTCTGGCCACAGCTGTGACTGCATAATGACTGATTCACACAAAGTATTTATGCAGTGTGTATGGGTTTTAAAGCAGTCACTAGCTGATAAGCTACAGTTTGCCAGGACTGTTGTCCTGAAGGCTGCAAGAAAAGTCTATTGCAATGTTAACCAGACCGGAGGAGTCAGGAGCAATCCACAGATGCAAATACAACATGGATTAGTCCAGAAGCAGCGCACATCAGATTCAGGGAAGCAGTTTTAGTTTGTCACTGTGAGAAATGGAGGCTAGCCACTGGGTCCCAGCTGCAGCCTCTCCTGCTTGTGCTTTTCCAGCCACTGTAAGATTTGCTGTTTTAGTTCCTCATTTGGTCTGATCTGGTCCATGGTTAGGGGGCTGCGGTTAAAAGGGTCTGTCTGATCACTGCAAATGGGATAGAAATGTTTTGTTAATGCACACAAATGTTATTCGTACACATCCTGTCAACTGGATACAACTCTACATTCAGCAAATAACTAACCTGAGTAGATGCCTTGCAATGGTTGAACGGTCGACTGTTACATTAGAAGAAGGAAGAAGAACAGGATCCAGCATCAATGTGGACATGATGGGGTCCAAGAACTCATCTGGAGCATCTGCATATGTCTCCTCTTCCTGCTGCTGTCTGTCTGCATAAGACTAAAGCAGAGCAATAATATGCAGCAACATTTACTACTTTTTGTTTAATTTATTGATTTAAATACATAAATCAAACAATACCTTTATTTTATCTGCAAGAAGTGCAAAAGCCACAATCATGTCCCCAGGTTTGTTGATCTTCTTTAGTACTCTAACGGTCTGAGAGAACAGTGTGGGAGAGTATGATCGTCCATCTTTCGGGACTGTGCCACAGAAATTCTCCTCGTCACTGCCAGCAGACAGACACAGATTTTTTTTTTTTTAGATTGGTAACCACTACACTGATTGCACTCAGCATGTAGTCTGCAGTGTGCTATGTGTCTTTTCCCTCAGAGAATAGGACACCAATAAAAGAGCAAAAATAAACAGATTACAAGGAAAAAAATATATCAACACAATCTGTTAATTATCATTTCTTTTGATTGCAACCCTTCCACAAATGTTTTGCAGTAGAAGCGCATGGCACATACCCCAGGTTCAGGTAGATCGTGCAGATGTCAGAAACAAGTTGCTGGGGCTTGAAGTCAAACTCACTGAAGTCCTTAACTTTAAGGGCACCCATCTTTGGACCCACAAGGTGTTGCAGGAAGTAGTTCAGCATGGAGATGATCCTCTCAGCAAGGAAGGGGTGCACAAAGATTCCCTTGATTTCTGCACAGGATATAGTAAAATAAGACAAGGAAATTACAAGCTGGATGAAGACAATTCTACAGCGGGCATGTAAAAATATTTTCTGGCTGACCTGAGGTGAGGAAGGCCAGTGTGCCGATAGTCTCGTTAGACATAATGTTGTGGAAGCGGCCCAGCTGTCCAAACATCTGCAAGCTTGACTCCTTCTCTCTTCGGGCATCAGGGGTCAGGGCTTCCCACTCTCCTCGATCCCTCTCCAGCTGCAGTATCTTGATTTTGCTTAGGTACTATGAAAAGATATGTACATATTTAGTTATTTTATCATTTCTAAAAGTCTCATTATATAGTAATGTGATGAAAAAGCTGCCTTGTCTATACGGTGAACGCACCATGCTTCATAGCCTCACCTGAATCGCTTCATCCAACAAGAAGATGGCATCATTCATAAGTAAGTTGAGAAACCTGAGGAACAGGGGGGGGGTCATGGCCTCCAGGTTCTCAGATGCATAGCTTGCCAAATGCTGAAACATTATGCAAAGAATTAAGAGGCATAAAATAAAGCCACTACATATCCAGATATTCAAAATAGGCTTAACTTATGAAAACTCAATTAGTGTGGACAAATCATAAAACACACCAGTTTCTCATTACCTTAATACTCTCCCTATAGTTGTCTTTGCTCCACATGTACTTGAGGATTGGATACATAGGTCTTCTGTAGTTAAATTTCTGCTCAAACTGGTGAGGATCGCCTGTAAAATTGAGAAAGACCAAACTAAATCAAATCTATAGCTACTTTGCTATATTCACTTCATCTTCTTTTACTTTAAATATAGAACTAGCATGGCAAAACCAAAGAACAGCAGCTTCACCTGTGAATTCAATGTCTACAAACACAGTGATGAGGGCCTCAGCCAGCTGAGGAGCATGACTGTAGAAGCAAAAGACCGATTCGCGTTGGAACACGATTGGCTGAGGAGCGCTGGGAGCTACCGGCTCCATGTGCGGCATCACTGCCTCCAAGACTTCAGCAAGCTTTGCTCTTAAATGTGGGTTCTTCATCCTGTTGGGGAATGAAGTAATGAGCAAACCTGCACATGTAACTTCAAAAAATTCACTCATGTAGTAAATGCATTGCATTTTATTATCATATTTAGGTACTGTACCTGTCAACATTACCCATGTAGACAGTAATAAAGTTAAGAATCTGCTCCAGGCTTTCTGCTGATGTCTCCAAAACACTGTCCGCGAATCGCCGCAGAAAAATGAAAAAGTCTCCCAGGTTCTCCACGAAAAACTCTGACAAACATATTAAAGACAGACCTTAGAGAATAAATACATACCAAGTGACTAACCTAACAGAAAACAGGCTTCAAATTCCCCTAAAGTGTTGGGTCAGTCTGACAACTCGTATCAAATGTGCAGTGGAAGTTGATCCAACCCACCTGGTATGTAGCAGAGCATCGTAGTCTGTAAGGAAGGCAGAGGAAAACTGAGTGCTACATGTTCAGGCCCCTGGTTTCCCATAGCAAGCTGAACCAGCAACGCAGCGGTGGAGGCTTGGAGGTTAAGGCAGCATTGCAGCATGGCAGGCTGGGTTGTGGCAGCTTTGGTTGACAGGTAAACAATCATCAGACGCTCAAATTGCTCCAGGAGTTGTTCTGACATTGGGTTGCTCGTCCGCTGGGCCTCCTGCCAGGTCACCTGGAGCCTGTGGAGAGACTGGTTCATCTTCACCATCTGCTCGTGGAGTCTTTGAGAGCACAGATGCAAACAGACAAGACAACATATGTTAATAGTGAAATATGAACAGCATGAGGAAAATTGCACACCGTACTGCACAATTCCACCAAAGGCGGGTACCTATGGAAGCCGACATGCAAGGTGAGTTGGGTGAGGATGAGATTTTCTGTCAGCAGGGTGTAGGACTGTGCACAATCCACCAGCTGTTGAGGGGGTACTGGGATCAGACAGGTTTCCTTGTCAAGACCTAGAAAGAGAGACAGGATCATCTAGACTTGCAATCCATTGTAAAAACTTTCTGAATTTAGGAAACTGCTGCAGAAACAAACACCAGATGCTGCCCTGCTGCTTACACGGAAATGTGGGAACAAAGAATTTAAAAAAAAGGGTGAAATATGTCTGACGCTCATTGTTTTGTTTTCACCTCTTGCGTGCACACTGCGATTGTGTCTCTCTTCCTCGCTCAGTCCTTTTAGAGACACGTAGGTGGGGTTAAAGGTGAGCAGCTTGGGCGACGACGGCCTGCAGAATGGCTGGCACAGCTTCAGCAGAGCAGCGCCCAGGTTCAAGAAGAACGCATCTGAAGCGTACATCTGGAAGAAGAGCTCCGGCATCTGATTGGCCCATATCTTGGCTCGGCCGGCGTTGGCCTGCAGACAGTTCCCCAGCCAGAAGAGCAGGAGGTGGCGAGTCTCACCTGATCGCTGCATTAAGTTTTTCAAGATCTGGTGCAGCTTGTCATGAAACTGGCCTATAAACTAAAGCAAAAAACATGGATGTAAATAACATTATTTATATAACTTTATAGAAGAATCAGTCTGTGGGTTTCTGCTAACAAAACAAGACCTGCATACCTGGTGGATGTTGGCCTCCTGCACCTTTGTCTCCTGGGCGCTGGAACGAGAGGGATTCAGGAAATAGCCATGCCCCTCTACCACACCTGGGGTCTTTAAGAGGCACGAGATACTTAGTACTGTCCCTAGTAGGCTCTTCTGGTACTGCAAACCGCTACTTGGGTCTTTGGGCTGAATGTGTTCCACAAGTACCTAGCAAAAGCCAAGAATAACTGGGTTTAAAAAGATGGTCATTGTTAAAAGGTCTGTTACAGCAGCACTGGGTGTCTCACAATGTCCCCTGACCTTGGCAATGTCCTTATTGTGGCTGAAATAGAGCAGAACATCCAGGTAGGAGTAAAGAAGTGGTTGGCACAGGTCCATGTCTTTGACGCGTCCCTGATAGATGTCAAAGACGGGTACTATCACCTCCTCAAAGGTACGCACCTCCTGGTCAGAGAGCAGACCAGCAATGGCCTCTTCTACAAACTCAACCACCTCCTCTGGTTCTGAAATATAACAACTTTGTAAGGAATAAAAAAAAAGGATGTATAGACAAACATAAAAGTGAGGGGCCCAGCCGTGAACCTACGTGCGCCATTGAAACCGTCCAGCAACAGATCCAAAAGCTGTTCGTACACATTCTGGCTGACGTAGATCTCCGGGGTGAGCAGGACCGTCTGAGTATTGGAAACTGTCAGGTTCTTGCAGCGAACAGCAAACGGCAATAACTTCTCCGGGACCTTTGTCACCTGGCGCGCAGATAAAGAAAGTCACTAAATTATGAAGGAGCGCGGGGTATTTTTATGTTCCAATTAGCAAGAATAATCTGTGGAAGATAGGAGCCTTAAAGCGATACAGCCGCAGACTACACACCTCTTCCTTGGCCCTCTGGTAACAGGCAAAAAGATAAGGGATGGCACGTTTCTCTCCAGCATCACGGTCAGCAGACAGGTTAACTGCGCTGCATGATGTCATGTAGATGAGGTGGTTTCCTGGCTCCAGCACCAGCAGACGGTTAAACAGAGCCTGGAAGACACATCATCGATGCCAGTTAGCCCATGGAAAACATTTCCCACTACTGCTTACTCACTCAAAATAGTCAATTTATTCAACTTCTTTCTACATTAGGTTCTTCCATAATTCATCCAGTAAGGAAATGCGTCCATGCCCTGTGTATAATTGTTATTTAACTTGTTTGTGAATCAAGATGATTTAACAAAAGGTGTGGTCGTGGATGTGTCACCTGCTCTATGTTGTCCATGTCCAGCCAGTCCTGCCCATCCAGATCTGCAGCCATCTCCTCCAGGTACACACACCGAGGGGGGATCCCATTGCCCCCCCTAAGGCTGGGGTCACCTGGGAATTCAAGGACAACCGGGGCTATAAAATAAAGTCTGCTTAGATCACATTCAACAAAATAACCCAGCTCTGACCAAACAGAGCATGAACACTGCAGCGACTGTAGTCAAGGAATAACTCAGCAGCCCGACATGAAAATAAACTAGACATAAGGGTATAAAACACACAGTGTGTATTTACCCTGTTTTATTCCAGACTGAGGTGGTGGTGGAATTCATTAAAGGGTTCTGTGTAAAAATGGAAGGTTGGGGGGGTGGGCTTCTTGAAAATCGTGACTCATCTTTAAGCAGTGACAGAGGTGGAAAGACTCAGACAAGTCACAGTGAGACTTGCGATAGGGCAGGGTTTTTGTGTTGTTGAAGGCCGGTGAGTCATCTGCAACTTACTGGAAACTTGACTTTAAAGACATCCAACACCACCGAGAACACCAGTGCTATTTATTCACACCAATACGTTTATCATCAGCCCCTTCACATATTTCATTGCAGTGTTTTCTCCACACCATCATTGTACCACATAAAAAACATTTTACATCACTCATCATAATCATCATTTTTTTAAGACTTCAACCAAAAGTACACAAGCAAAAAGAATGAAAGCGATAAACGGGAAAATCAGGAAGGGTTCAGGACGTGAGGAGAGATGGTTTTAGTTGAGCTGAGTTGGGGTGGTCCTGCTGTTAATTTGGCACATGGATCTTAAAGCCTTACATTTCTTTGGTGTGTCTAGTCTTTGTTTGCATTTGAGTCATAATATTTATCTGTTTGTCTAGAATCCTAGTTTTGGAAACCAGGAATTTCATAGTTGTGGGTTTGGTTTGTCAGTGTATCCTCGACAGTGAGTCATAGCTGCTTTCTAGTTAATGAGAGGCTTGTGATCTGTGTTACTCTCCCTGGTGGATTTTTTTCATTCACGGGTGGCTGTAAACCACAGATAAGCCTTTTCATCTTCCCTAGTAGTAATAGTTTTAAAACTTGCCAATACAAAAGATTCTATCTGGTAGTAATTTCAGATTACTACCAGATTACGGTTTAGATCCTTTTCTCATTAGTCATCTACTGTAGATTTTTTTTACTACTAGACTTTTAGTACTACTACTGCTACTGCTGCTACTACTACTACTACTACTACTACTACTACTACTACTACTACTACTACTAATAATAATAATAATAATAATAATAATAATAATAATAATAATAATAATAATATAAAATGTTTTTCATTTAATTTAATTTATTACATTTTATAGTGACAAATATTTTGTAACACTTTCTTTTGATCATTTTAGATAATGAACATTTTGGTGATGTGAGACAGACGATTATATCATCAGCATAATGTGTTGATTCATCCCTGCCTTTTCCTTCCTTCTATTATTGGCTTCATCTACACCAAGACTAAGACTATTACAATACTGTCTAATAAAGAATGCTTCAATAGATCCTTCTGATTTAACTTTAATAAAATCTTAGAGGTGGTAATTTTTTTGTACAGCCATTTGCAGAGAAGTTTTTTTATCCCAGTCTAATTGATATATGGAAGTGCACAGTATAATGGAGGCACTGGGTCATCCCACTAAAAGGTTCTAAAAGGCAGCTTATGTTCCATAGGTTTTGTTGAAGTGAAAGACTAAAGTTCTGTGATCTTTCTTTCGTTACTTACTGTTGTCTAGAGTGATAAGAAATATTCGCTGAATCATGTGATTGACATTAAGCTGTTCACACAGCTCCTGCCGGGACCGGAAGGAGCGGCTGATCTCTGCCACGGAGTCGTCATTGTCGTCGACGCTGTCTGATACAGAGTTCTCCGACTCTGACTGGCTCTCGCCTGACTCCTCCACTGTGAAACCAGATTAAAGAATAAATATGGGGATTAATTTAAAGCAGATGGTGGTATTACTTACACGAAGCAGGAACATGCACATGCTTCTTGAGAACTGAGAATTGTACAGAAATTTGTTAATAGGGATTTTGAAGATGTCAAGAGGATGTTCTGATACTCACGCGGTGGTTCAGCAGATTTTTGTTCGGGCTTCTGGCCTGATGCGAACTGTTTGGCATCAGCCAATGAGCTGAAGAGGGCAGCGAAAGGGTTGCAGGAGATGTTCTGGTTGTTGTTGCCCTGGTCAGTCATCTCACTGGGGCTCAACACTCACTCCATGCAAGATCCCCACCTAAGGGATCAATAGGAACACACCCGCAGCATGTCACCGGATCCAGTGACAGTAACCCAATAAAAAACTAGTGACTGTGACCTTATTAAAAAAAATTTCCATCATTTCCTTCTGTTACTTGAAATATTGTTTGCTGACTGCTTGTTTAACCAGTTTGTTTACTTTCGTGTTTTAAGAATGCCGATATGTCCAGATCAACCTGGCATCATCATTAATGAGGATCGAATGCACTGCAGGAAATGTCTTGAATGCCAGAGTTTCAAACCATTGTCACAAACTCATGGAACATATGGAGCAGACAATAACTCCCCCCTGAAGCAAATGCCTCGTGCATCCTCACCAATCAGATCTAAACAAATGCCTGTGGCATGTTGAAAAGTTTTACTACGTCAATAATGACGAAGTAGGGACTTTTGGTCATTAAGTTTAACCTGTGCTTCCTCATAGTTCAAGCTCAGGTTCTCATATTTTTAGTACGCCTTGTAAACAATGTGTGAACAAAGCAGCCTGTCTCCTGCTGAAGGGGATTTTTTTGTTTTCTGGCAAGTGCTCTTAAGTGTTGTTACCTATTATGAAACGTATTTTATGAAATAAAGGTACTTGGCATCGATATTATATAATCAGCAATGCTTCTTTTTCAGACAGGCAGCTATCTGTAAGTGTCAACAGATCAGCAATGTGCGTAAGACATCACGGGGTAAACAGTGGAGGAGACCAGTTCTGTAGGTATGAAACATTTTCCGTCTACTCCAGAAAACTGGTGATCGCTCAAACCACGTTGACGTACAGCTGAACACACATCCGTAAACACAAACAGGACTGTCATTAGCGTCTGCTCACCCGAACCTTGGAACGGTTCAGTCTGCAGTAATAAGTCGCGCAGTTACTTTATGGTGGACCACATATTGAAAAGGAGGGGGCAGCTGTTAAGCAATTTCATACACAGGCGCAGCTTTAGGTAGTCATTGCTGCTGGCTAGCAGGAGGCTAGCTAGCTAGCTAGTAGGATAGCTATGTGGATAGCGTGTCGAACAGCAAGCTAAGATGACACGGGGTCACCACGACTCGATTTGCGCGTTGCTTTGTACAAACTGTTGTACGCATCGTGCGTTATATGAGTCCATACAGTGTCTACGAACAATAAGCAGCGCTGTCGTACCTGTTTGACGGCGAGATTTACGTGTTGTTGATTAGAAAAATCGCTTGTATGAAACCAGTGACAGCTCCTCGGTAAATAGAAATTGCAACGTCATCAAAATGAGACGGGGCGTCTGACGTTCGGAGTAACCTATCTATATTTTTTATATATTTAATACAATCTTAACAAACAACAGATAATAAAGATACAACACATAAAACAAACAAACAAAAAACATTACTGTATAGCAGCATTACGCGAACGTTTAAACATGCATAAGAATTATTATACAGAATTATTAAAGCGATTCATGGTTAAACTATTGCTAGATCTACGGGCAATGTTGGAAATAATCAACGTTATCACCATTAATGTTGCGTAACTAAAACAGTTTAAGCAAATTACTCTCCTAATTACTCTCTTAATGAACTTATAATGTTGGGCTCTGACATAATATATTTAGATGTATTAAATAAACTAAACAGAACAAAGGTTTTGTTTATCTTTTTAAAACTAGAACGTGTCTAAATTATGATTTGCAACTCTCGCTTTTTACTAGAGGCTCCAGTGCCTCTTTATCACCAGCAGGGGGCAGCAGCAGGCAACAGTATCCAGTTCGAGGTTACTTCATATTTTTGCGGATGTTGTGTTCTCAGTCTGTGCTGGCGCTCATGGTTCCTTTTCCAACGCGTTAAACAGATGCAGTTACAGTACAAGGCAGGTTAGGCTCCACTAGCTTTATTAGAGAACAGTCGTGGCTCTAAACTGTTTATCAAGCAGTTGCCCGACTCTCCTGGTCGTTGAACAGCAACAGTCAAAAACATCAAAGAATTTACAGGTATTTTTATGAAATCGTCCAGCAGTATCTCCAGAATTGGCAAGTCACGTTTTTTAATATTAAGAATTAATATTAAACACTGAGTCACACTGAACTAACACATACAGAAGTCTGTTAATCGCTGAAACAGCTGTGTCATTGTTCAGAGAATATACTTAGATGGTAACAAAAAAAAAATAACATATTTTCTGTCTACATGAAGACATACAGTGCTTCATATTCTTTACTTACACATTTTCTTTAGCCTTTTAGCAAAACGTCTTACAACCAACTTCCCTTTGATCTGTGAAGTTAAATAATCTGAAAAAATACATTCTACATCAACTGTGTCATACTGTATAAGGTCTCAGATATCAAGACATCACATTAACACCAATATTACAAAATAAGGCACACTATTTACAGACTGAATCACATAAGATTTGCTTGAGTGAAAACACTATTATTCCAGGAAGTCACAGTTTAGACCTGAAGAGGGGTCAGACGCTCAACGTAATGTGTTTCGTCCACACTGGGTCTGTTGTTCATCACCGCATCAGGAGAGTCTTCATGGCTCTGATGCACTACACTGTACTTCGTCTGGTTCATGGCATCCTCAGCAGCCAGGTGATCGGTATCATTGTCCACTATTTACCATACTGTGCTCCTTTGCCCCTTCTTAACCAGTCTCTCCACAGGGACTGGGTTTTGTCCTGATTAGTGCCCGAGTTCCACGGGGAGGAGAAGGTTTGCCGTGTCCAGGTGGAGGACATCCTGCCCTGCTTGTGGAACAACGACATGCCGTTGGTGACGGGCTTCTTCTGAGGGTGCTCTGACTGCTGCTGGGACTTGAGCTGCTGGTTAATGACGACCTGGATGTCATCCTGAGGAAAGGTGGAGTAGACAGTCAGTCTGGTAGCTTGTGTGGAGCCAGAATCACTCCTCACTAACTAATTATAGGCAGAAGCTTGTGTACTTAATGCTTATCTTCTCTGCTGCTGTACTTGATCTATACTATACAGCTGTTTTTCTGTAGTATCTATGCTTTTATACCAGTCTGTGTATGGGAGTGGATAATTCAAACTTTCTAATAAAAAAAAATCATACGTTTTGTATAAAACAGAGTTAACTGAGACGCATCCTTCCCCTCTCTGGTGATATAACAAGTAAAAGCTGCTGTGACATTGTACAGTTGGTGTAAATGACATGTACCAACTGGATGTGAAGGGAATTGACTGCAACAGAGATAAACGGTCCCCACCTGCCAGGCCTCCAGCTCCTGTGACAGCTCCAGTTTACGCTGGATGGCCTCTAATAACTGGTTGTTCAGGCACATCATGTCATTCTTACTCCTCACCAGCTCAGCCTCCATCAGGTTTTTCCTACAAAGTCATATTATTTTGTTTGTGATAAAGCCCAACATGTTTCAAAATGATTGCATTATTACATCACAGAATACTAAAAATGATTATATCTGATTGATAATTTGCTTATTGTAGTGGCTTCTCACTTGGCTATGGCTTCATCTCGGACTCTGATGGCCTGTTGCACAACTGCACCTTGTTCCTGCACATTCTGCAGGTTCTGCCTCAGCTCTGCATTTTCCTGTTGCAGCTGAATGTTCTGTAAACAACAGCAAACAAACACAGCAACAAAATTAACCTCTTTACAGTTTTAAAATTTTAATCTGTTTTTCAATGCGTCTGAGAATGTGTCTGGTAAAATGCATTTGTAGTTCACAGACTCTGTACATTACATAGGCATGGAGATGATTTATAGACAGCCACGAAGTCAGCGTGAATACTGTGAAATGCAGAAATAATGGGCCGCTACAGGTGCCTTCCGCCCTGACAGGCGGGTCTGTTCATCACCGCGTTACCTGATCTCTCAGCTCCTGCGCTACGGTCGGATTCCCACACAGATCAACCATCCCGTTGACAAAAGCCGGATTCAGCTCCTGGGACAGAGACATTAAAAAGATCAGGTGTCACCCCATGTGTTTAACAGCGTTACAGCGAAATGAAAAAGAGCTACTGTGGCGTTGGCCTATTTGTGTGGTGCCCCAATGGGGGAGAGCAGTTGGGCTCAAATATTTAGTTACAGTGGTAAATACATGATACAGGTCTGGTCGACCGAGTAAAGATACGACTTGCCACAGGATTGGTCATATGTGAATAACTGTGAGCGGGGTGCTGTCTGAGCTACAAAAGGTATAATATCATATTCATATATAACAAACATAAAATGAAACAGAAGCCACAGTCTTATTGCATTTCCTCTCTGCAGCACTCGCTCCCTTGGTGACTTGACTCACCTTGGAGCTGGAGGCCTGTGCCAGGGCTTGGGCCACTCCCTTGAGCCGCTGCATCACGGCCTGCAGGTCCTGCTGCGGATCCAGCACCTCAGACGGACCCGGGCTGCTCACTCCCTGTGTCAGCGGCAGCAGTAGCTGAAGGATGGAGCCCATTTCTTGCGTTATCTAATCGGACAACATCAAACGGGGGGAAATTGATACAGGTTACAGTAATGATGACGTCGTCGTATTTCCTCATCAGCTGTGAGTCCTACACGGGTTATATAACTACAGTGCGAGAATGGCGGGCATTGCTTCGTTCATTCATCGCTTCCTTGAGTGATAAATATTCCCGCAAAGATTAATTTGGACAGAGAATGAATTACCAGTAATTAATTCTAATGGTTTCACACGCAGCTGTAAGCATGCGCCGAAACCATCAAAGCGAGAAAACCTTCCCACAGTGTGGCCATGACAAACAGGAAATATGTGAATGAGTCATGAGCGCAGTTATACACAGCGTTTTCCTGCTGGAACAAAATAATAGCAGCCGACATCGGCGGAGTGAGCAGAGGAGAGCAGTTCCTCGCCCGCCTGTTATCTCATCCTGGACAGAACCCAAATGTCTTGCGCAACCGTCTTTATCTAATATGTCTTTGTGGAGATTTCATTTTAGAAATCACAACCTTCACACCTTCTCACAGTGTGTAACAGTCAAGGACTGCCTGGCACAAAATGTCCAGATTGCTCCTCCTGCACAGCACAGACAGCTTCTCCAGTACGTTCAGATAAACCCGGCTGATCCTAATTCTGGTACCACAGACAGTCCGACTGTGTTCCCGTGATCTCCTCTACCTCATCTCTGCTGACTCCGAGCGCCTCCGCCTCCAAGCTGCTCTCCAGCTCTGACAGCAGAGATGCATTTCCGTGGCTCCTGGCTCCTTCTTGGACCGAGACCTCCTCCTGAAGCGCCTCCACCTGGGTCTGCAGCTCCTGCGATCGCTCGCGGGCCACCTCCACTTCCTGCCACGCCTCGGCCAGCTGGAAGCACAGGGACATGTAACTATACAGTAGAGCCTGAGTCAATAACAAATAAAACTGATTAAGATACTGCAACAATACTAATCTTTGCATAAATATAGATATTATCCACCTGAATTCCATTCAGTTGCACACATTTTTGTAATTTACAAACTCTGGACTTGCACCTGGACCACCTGTTTGTTGTCTCTTATTTTTGTTCTATAATCGCAGCCGTTTCTTATGCTATTTTCAGGTACAACTTTAAAACAGCTGTCACAAGACAGTGTCAACATACAGTGCGAGAGAAATGCTGACGCACCAGATTCCAGCCTTCTGGCCAATGTGAAACGAAAAGAATGTGACAGGAATCCAAGACTGCTGAGAAAACCACATTGACGGGTATCAGGCTTTCTACGATCCTGCTGAAGCCACGCAGGTTAAAAAAATCCTTTCATAATAAAAGGCCCTTTTATTTATACACCAGTGGCAATGAGCAGTTTAGTGCAGCCTGTGGCTACAATGGAGACTTATCAGCGTGTGTTTACTTTGAACTGAGAGTGTGCTTTCAGCACGAGCTTGCAGTGTGTGTGTGTGTGTGTGTGTGTGTGTGTGTGTGTGTGTGTGTGTGTGTGTGTGTGTGAGCACCTGCTGGCTGTGCTGCTGGTCGAGTTGGTCGTGCAGGGCCAGACGCGAGTGCAAAGAAGCCAAACTCGCTCTAAGCTCAGCGTTTTCCTTATACACGCTGGCCAAGCGCTCCTCCAGCATCTGCTCCTTCTGGGTGAGCCGTAAAACCTAGAGAAAACAAAAACATGTGCACAAACCCGTTTAATACGCCCAAAGAGTTATCTCTTTCAAACATACCTCAATTCATCAATGCTGTTATCTGTAATATTACATATAATTCTTAATTTTATATGGTTGTGCCAGAAAAAAAGAAGAAAACTGTTGGAGAATGAAGCACATACTTCCTGTCATTATAACTCAGTCTTATTTAATTTCAATTGGAAGTAACCCTGAAAAACCTGAACCAAAACAAACCTGAGGCAAACCTTTTCCTCATCACTGACAGGAACAGCCAAAACATTTGGCAGAGAATCAAATGAAACCATGTAACTCATAAAACACGTTCACTGTATTTCTGTGGACTCACAATGAAGACATTTTATTCAAATGGCTTTGGGATTAGCTTTAGCTTGGTGCACTTTGTTACCTGCTCCCTCATGGCACTGAGCACCTCCTCGTCCTCAGGCTTCTGGCCTCCTTTCAGCTGCAGCTCCTGCTTCAGAGCCTGCAGCTCGCTGGACATAGCCCTCTCCACCTCCATGGCCTGCACACACCGAGGGAAAGAAGGAAAGGGGCATTTACAATTGGTGGAGAAACGAGATATGTGCAGTTTGGGGAAGAAGACAGTATTTTAATTTGTGGAAAAACAAACAGGGGTTTCAGGACAGATCAGCCCCCTGGCACCCCCCTGTCCTGGTCTGGGACCCTCAGTTCCTCTGACTCAGCAGTTTGTTGGGCCCCTGTCAGGTTCCATCATCGCCACATAATGGAAGATAAAAGGCCAGTCTCGGCAGATGGGGCAGGGGGCATCTTGGTGCCGTCGGTGACGTCACACAACAATGTGGTGGAGGGTAAACTTGGCCACGGAGACCGGACGGCTCGTCTGTGTCTGTGTGTGTCTTTTTAGGAGTGTACAGTGGATGTGAGGCCTGCCTGTGGGTTAAAATTAGTGGGAAATGCGTGTGTCTGACAGTGAGGCATGCACCGATGGAGAAAAACAAAACATTGCATGCAGGCACATTATGATTTGGAGAAGGGGGGGGCGGAGGCTCATCCAGCAACCCGCTGAGAGCCAGCAAACCAGGAGGACGCTCCATTTGGTAGAGACATAAAGACGCGGGGCCCCAACGCCGCGGCCCCAACGCCGGGGCATCTACGCGACCCGTCCCCTGAGGGAGCGCACAGAAAGGATGGTTTTCCCCTGGGATGATGCGATGCGCGCGTATGAGCGCCAACATCAAAGCCCACGAATGAAAGACGGCTATCTGTGTCCAGCGTGTAACGCCTCCTCCTTTTATCTGCGAGCCGAGCAGAGAGGGCAGAGGTCACGGAGGTCGGCCCCAAAGTGGGCGTCGTCCTCCGGGATAACGGAAACTCACAGCGAGGGCTTTGTCACGGTCGTCCAATAAAAGGGCTGGAGTTACACATGCGTTAACCCGGACGCAGACGTGAAGAAACCTACGCGAGATTCAGGTTTCAGGAGAGGCCGCAGTGAAATCCTTCGTCGGCATCTTTTAATTCATGTCATCGACTTATCTTTGGGGACGAACTGGTAAAAAGATTCTATGGAAGAAACAAACCTGCCGTTATCGGCACTTCCAGCTTATCCCGCTGTAATTAAGCCCTCCCTTTCTCCTCCAATGTTTATATTTCAACTACGCTGATAACATTAAGCTATGAAGCATTTTCTTAAATCAACATCAGTCATAACCTCCTCCTCTTTCCCTCAGATTAATTCTGAACACAGTAAATATTTTCATGTAGAGCTGGTTGGGAAAACATTTACACTGAGTGGAGTAGATATTTCAATTAAAAACAGCCTTTGAAACGAAGCAAACTCAAAGAGCTGACATCACCTGACACTCCCTGCGAGCTCAACAATGCTTTCCTGGACTCCAGCTATTGTTTAGACACTCAGCATGTGACTGATTTGGCACATGTGACAAACGCTTCAATGCGGCAGGAGAGTCCCAGCGAGTCTTTCCTCTCACATCAGAGCGCATGGACGTCCTCGGCATCTCGGGTTTCTGTGGGCCTGTCGACATCCAGATTCCTGTCGCGCTCCAGTTGCACAATTAAGAGACAGAGCGTTTCAAAGCCGGCGCAACCCGCCGGCGCTCCATTATGTCAACTCACACTGCGTAACAGAAATAAGTCAGCACAGACTTCGACTGGACTCCAATTACAACTTGCTTCCAGGTACGTTCGATTACTTTTAGACATTTAATCTAGTGAATACTTCACCCACTCGACAATAATAACATAATTAATCGCAGATTAGGACACAGATCAAAATACCCTGTTCCCAGTCATAACGGTGGGAGCGCCTGTACAAACACACTCACCGCAGCAGGCAGCGGCGCACACCCTCCAGCAGCAGTGGCACCTTTCCCTGGTAAACACGCGTCAGACATGGAGCTTCTTCGACCCCTCACTCCCTCTGCTCTCTGCTTTCTCCCACCAGCGTCCGGGCCACTGACGGCCAAACATTTCCCCCGTTTCCTCCTTCTCACAGAGCCCGAACACAGAGATCACCTTTCATCTAAATTGACTTTTTCCTGCACTTCGCGGGACTTTTCCACAGTCTTGGCCCATTTAGCACGGCCGCAGACGGGGCAGAGGCGTTCGTGGTTCCTTATTCTGTGGACCTTGACTTGTGGGAGGGCGCCTGCTGCCGTTTAGATTCACCTTTAACTTCAATTAAATGTTTAACTTCCTGAGCTCAGGTCGGTTGTTGACTAATGAAATATTCCAGCGCTAATAACTATTACAGCTCTAATAAACAACACAGCGCTTCACAAATAGCAAGAGCAAAACTGTGTCAGCTTTTTCTGTTGAAAGTATTTAAGGTTACTCTGATAAAATCAAAGTCGCGATATAAATGATAAAGTATGTGACAAGAGGCTGTAAAATGTGTCACTAGTGTGTTTACGCCTTGCACCGTTTCCTAGGGACCAAACAAGGAAGATCCCAAGTTTGAGTCAGAAGCTTGAGCCAACTTAAATAATCATATTTAAGGGGACTTCATGTTTTTAATCAGTTAAGCACAGTTAATCACTAAACTAACAAATTAATCATTCCATAAATTGTAACAAAATCGTAAAAATCTGGACGAGCTCAAAGATGGAATTGGGACATGTTTTGCATTTCTGCTTCATGATTCCACTCTCCGTTATCACAGACTGAGCAGTTTCCCAAACTCAGTAATGTGAAACCAGCCCTAGTCTAAACTTTCCTCCCCCCCGTCCTCCATCAAAAATTCAGACCACGGCATTAACCTTCACTCCCCCTCTTGTTTACATATCGTTTCCAGCCTGCTCAGCACCGGCACGGGTCGTTTGCTTCTGTTCGCGGCCGATTCACCGACTCTGCTTCTGTTGCCGCTCGTCAGACCAAATATTGGGCGTAATAAAAACCCGTGTTTGTACAGTCGGCCTTTCCTCGTGGCCTTTTTCTAAACAGAGAGAGAGTCCGGCCTCACTCTAGAACTGATTAGACTGAGTCACGCCGATACCCGTGTGGTTTACTTTGTCCAGCCAGTTTCACTGTGGGGATTGGGTGACAGGCAGTCTTATCGGATGTGATCCGCAGCAGGTGTTTGTTTCACTGCTGCTCGGTTGGTTATCGCAGCTGGAGGGGGGGGGGGGGGTGCTCCCCTCAGGTTCATGAGAAGAATAATAACTAAGCAACAAACACACGTGCGGGCGGACGCTGTCGCTGGACTCACGGTGTTCAGCTCCTCCCTGAGCCGCTGCGCCTGCTCGCCGTGCTCCAGCTCCGCCCGGCTCCGGTCCCGTTGGGCCTCGCCGAGCGCCCGGGTGAGCTGCTCCACTCGGGCGCTCAGCTCCCTCACATCCCTCTCCAGGTCCCCCACCTGGCTCTCCCACTGGGTCTGGCAGCCCTCCAGCTTCAGCCGCAGCTCATACCTGCCTTGCTCCAGCTCCTGAGGGTCAGGACAGTAAAATCAGTACAACCTGGGAGCCAGGCACTATTCTCAACAAAGCATCATCAGTATACTGGAGAGCTGTACTAGACTACACTGCTTTAGAAGGAATCAGAGTGAGATGAAGCACCAGTGAATCTCTTTAAGCCCTCTTGATAATTAATATGGTTTATATGATGGTAAAATATATATAAATATACTGCTAGAGAAATGTTTTGTCACATCTTTGTATCAATTAGTTTGATACAAAGCCTGTTTTGTCCTTAGTCACACTCCACTCTCCTTGAGATGAATCATAACCACTGAAGCATCGAAACAGGAGTCTGAAGCACTTTTTCAACCCATGCTCAACATTAATGTTGGACTGAGGAGTTGCTGTGTCCACGTTTCGTTAATCAGCCCCGAGATCGCTGCTTCTCTTCTTGTACTAAAGTTTAACAGCCCATGGTTCAGTGAGTCAGAGGTTTAACATCCTGACAGTTATGTCAACACACTTGCATCTTAAGCTGGAAAAATACAGAAGGCATCACAAGGACAGCACAACAACAACACAAGGTTTAGTATCACAACAACCCGAAGTAGAACCAGCGTTTCTGCCTGTTTGTCCATATCTGGTCAACTCAGTAGATTTTCCATTTATTTACTTATAAACAGACCTTCATCCCACTGCATTGTCTTTAGTTTATTATTTATTGAAGTAAATACCAACGAAGTACAAAGTCTAATAATAATGATCTAAACGGGGTTTTACCAACAGTTACTCTCCATTTGCGCGGTTAGACGCCGTTTTGAAGATGTGTTCGTTTAAAGCATTATTACAGTTCTTCTCTAGTTCACGTAACTCTATCCCACCTCTTGTCAACATTAACAGGACAACAGACGCCTTGTCTTCAACAAAAGCCCGCAGTCTTACCTCCAGCTCGCCTGCGTACTGTTCGTGAAGTTTTTCGCTCTGCTCTTTCAGCCGACGGTTTTCCAGGAGCAACGCGTTTCCCAGCCGCGCTGCCAAAATAACCTCTTCCTCCTTTTGTTTGAGCGTAGCCAGAAGTTCACTGGGGTCCTGGTAATCTGTCAGGCCCATTTCCACCGCCCCGTAGTCGTAGTAAAACTCCTGGCTCCGTCTCCATTCATCCAGTCGATCCATGACCAAACAGCTCATTCAAACGCCACCTCGTCAATCGGGGCCGTTACAACCGCGGAACGCTGCTATATTGTAACCGATGTGTTAATTATGTTGGCCATCAGTAACACCTGACTACTGCTGCCGCCTCTAAACGAGCGTCTGGACGTGAGCGCAGCCGGAGGTTTGGAGCGGCGCGGTGAAAGCGCCGCCTGTCACCGGCAGACGACCGGAGGAGGAGGAGGAGGAGGAGGAGGGAGGGGTTGCGTTCAGTCACCTGCGCCACTGAGCAAACAGACACCTGTGCTGGAGAGAGAACGCTCACAAACGCCTGTTGGACAGACGCAGTAAATACCATGTTAAGGGGTTGGAAAGGATCATTATGTATCTGGATGATGATTGCCCAGCATCACTTTACAGTACATTTCATACAACTAGTAATCTATAGTGTGATTAACTTGTCTGCTGACATGACACTGCATGTCATAATCACGGTCCTTTTGTAGATTGTTAAGAACTAATTGTTAGTTACATCTTTTATTTCCTTACAGAGAGATTTATGTTGCTTCATCTGACACCTATGTTATTCTCAGTAATATATGCTGTGGATGCAGAGTTTCCATTATTTTCTCTTTACATAGTTTACATCCAATATTAAATCTAATTTTAGTCCCATTAATATTTGCACACTCTGTTCTGTTCTTGTCCATGTATCAGGCTTCCTCACACACCAAGAACAAATAAAAACTATTGTAATTATGTTCTAAGATATAGTACTTATGTAATAAGAGAGATAAAGTGAAAGTAGAAAAGACAAAGTGCATGCTGATCCATGTGCTGCTGCAAACTTATCAGTATATTGTAGGAACTCTGGCATAAGTGCCTGGCTGGCTTTTGGTGGCAGGGAGCAGAGGTGCGTTATTCAACAAGTCTGACTTACATGACACATAGAGGGAGTGTTTGGCCACTTGCCAGGGGTCAGCGGTCAGACCCAGCAAGGATTCAGGGAGCCGGGGACGGTGTCAGGGGAATAAGAGACGACGCATCCCGACGCGTGGTGAAGCTTTTGTGTTCAGGAGGCCACGGCTTCTGCACATATGGCGCCAGGCTCCAAGCAAGTGTAGAGACACTGTACATCAAGGCTCAGTGCTCCTTACTGCCATTGTCTCCATTGTTCCCGCTCTGTTTATAGGCCACTGATGGAAGGGCTTGTGCTACAAGCGCGACGCAGCGTCTGACTTGTAGTGAAGGCCACATGCGGTCAAGCTGTGCACACAAAGGAAGGGAGAGCTTTCAGAGTCAACCCCAGCAACACAATCAGACAAAGCTAATGAAGCAGGTGTGTTTGTCTGTCTGAGTCTGTGTGTGTGTGTGTGTGTGTGTGTGTGTGTGTGTGTGTGTGTGTGTGTGTGTGTGTGTGTGTGTGTGTGTGTGTGTGTGTGTGTGTGTGTGTGTGTGTGGATATAGCAAGACGTCAGAGGATAGACATTCTAAAGAGGCACATGATGCAAATACAGTTTGTTTTTGTACATTAAGTACAAATTCAGGTTCACTCTGTGAAGGGCAACACAGATGCATGGCACTATGAGTAAATATTTCAGTAAATGTATTTATTAATTTAAAAAATAAAAAAAGACACTAGACTATAAAACTGGGACAAATAAAACATTTACACCTCAGGCCTCTACTGGCATCTGGTGGACAAAACAGAAAACTACTTTTTTCTACTTAGGAGAAAAAAGGTGTCCCGTCATACTAAAAAACAATAATTAAAAAATGACACAGATAAAATGACAACAACGGAGCACAACAACCGAACTTTATGTGTATATATAAACAGGAAATAACTTTATTTTTTTATTGATCGATCACTTTCTTTTGTTTATTATTAATTCTTATAATTATTTTTAAATGGTCATTTGTAAAATTAGGCAGTTTGAAGTTCTTTGTGTTTGCATGCTGTGTTGCTATAGTTAGATCACTTCCTGTATAAAAGCCAGTGACAGACACACCTCCCGCCAGTAGGTGGAGCTGTGAGACGCCTCTCCATTAAAAAGTAAAGAGAAAGCACTAGTTGTAAACACGCTTGCTGAATCAACTTTAACCAGAAGTATAGTGTCATCGGCGAATAGTGACGATGCAGAGGAGCGCGGGGACTATTAAAGCCATTCGGGCTCTAGGGTAAGTAACGTAGAACTGCGCTACCTTACCTTCATTTCTCACTAGCATTTCCGTATTCCTGTACACCTGCCCGCCAGGTAACTCACCTGTCGTTCGTCCTCCCTGCGCAGGTACCCCGGAGGTTCGTGCATCGCGAGGTGTCGGTGCGATGAGCTTCCCTGCCCGCTGCTCACATGGCTGTGTGCGGAGCTGAGGTCTCTGTGTCCAGAGCTGCAGGGTGAGACCGACCGAGCTGCTGTAATGAACCAGTGCCCCCAGGGCGACGATGACCGTAGAATGACTGCTCTTCAATGCATTATTTAATTTGTTCAGACCCATCTAGGAGAGGCGACGTCGTGCTGATGGGAGACCTCAGAAATATTCTGACCAAACTGTCCTCGCCTCTCTTGACCTTTGACGAGCTGGGGTCAGAGGTCCTCGACAGAGTCACTGGTGAGAAATAAGAGCCCAGTAAGTGACGTGAGTTTATGATGCTGCCTGTGCATGTGTCTGCTTACACATTACACATTTTGTTTTATCTTTCAGAGTTCCTTGTGTCAGAGCTGCAAGCAGCTCACATTATGAAAAATAAGGAGTCTCGTCCCGAGGTGAGGACGACTGAAGAGGAGCCTGAGAAGGAGCAGCGAGCCGAAGACCAGAGCCATGAACCTGAAGATGATGACGATGCAAGGATGGCAGAGATGCAGGCAGAGTGGGTGTTACTGCTGCGTGCTCTTGACATGTCCACCTGCTCTGAATTTACACTTGTGTTAAGTGAGGTAAGGCTCACGAATGACAGATTGGACTGTATAGGTCCCAAATACAAACTGTGAAGCATTTAAAAGTTTATTGTGATGTTATTTTTTTACAGGTGGAGTCTAGGGTTGCTCAAATACAGTGTACAGACAAGACCAAGCCTCTTCTCAGCAACAGCCTCAGCTCAGAGCAGTGGGTAAGTTAAAGCTGCTTCTTTTAATGTGATTTAATTCTAAGAGCAGCTTCTCAGCCTTTGCTTCTGGTATGTTGTTAAGACGCAGGTTGAAGAGCTCAATCGACGGCTGTCAAAAGACTATCGCTGCCGTCGGCAAATGATGATCAAGCGTTTTCAGGTCACGCTAGAGTCATTTACTTGGGGAGAAAAGACAAAGGTAGGTGTGGTAAAGAACATCTGTTAGATCTGACCCAGTTTAACAACACTCATCCCCAAGTGGAAAAACGTATTTTTAGTTGGGTTTATTTCAGTGTCTTTTTGCCCTCATTCTGTGTGTAGGAGCAAAAGACAAGGAGGTGACTTATACTGTAGAACTCAGTGATAAGGATTCATTAAGAAATAAATAACACAAACTAAAAAAATGATTTATATATTTGAGGGTGATGTGAATCTTTAAACTACATTTACAGGAGTGCAGTGAAGCGCTCGCCTCTGTGCCTCCTCTAGCGTCCCTGGCTGAAAGCTCTCGAGTGTCCCTGTCTCTTCTGCTCGCTGCTCGAGTAAATCGTTCCTTTATTGATCCAATCAAGGCTGGAAAAAGCACCCATGTTTACAAGGTACAGTGTGAAGAGATTCTGTGGTTCTGAAAGATGACTCAAGTTTAGACCATAAATGGTTTCTGATTTTTCTTTGGACTCCCTAGACACTCATGGGCAGTGTGCCAGACCGAGGAGGACGACCAGGAGAAATTGAGCCTCCTATGCCAGTGTGGGAAAATCAAAGGGCAAAAGGAAACCGGTCAGGGCGTGGAGGTGGACACCATCAACGGCGCAAAAAAGGGAAAAAAGACTAATACGTTTATATCGTAAATATCTGTAAGCAAAAATGCAAGCAAAAATTGTGTAACCGAAATTTTTTATTTTGATTCTTAGTTATTGTTTGTGTACATTTCTAAAATAGCTGTTCATAGCTATATTGTGCTGGACTGTAAACCAGATATTTTTGTATTTTTTTTTTTAATGAAGCAAAACAGAAGAAATAATTAATATATATCTTTGCCTTGCCAATGTATTGGTAGGTTTGTTTACAAAATAATAAACCTGCTGTACACAGGCGTATTGGAATTGTTTCTAGAACGTACGTCCGGCTTTAATTTTTAAAATGGTCTATGACCCTTCCTTCCTCATAAGAGATGTGACGGTGCTGGGAAGCCGTTCTAACCAAATCCAGTGTAATCAAAACACGTTCAAATACTAATAAAACGAATATAGTCTGAAACGAAGTCTGCTGACTTCCAAAATAAAGCACGAGTATCATGTAAGACCCTCAGTTTTGTCATACCGGAAGTTACCCGGGACACAAACGATGTAACACACAGAAAGTTCCGGACGAGCTAAAGGTCGTTAGATATCTGCGAGTGTGACATCAGCTTAGTGTTGTCTGTTTTTAAATCAGCCGTCTACGTTGTTTAATACCTTGTTCATTTGAAAATGCCGAGAGGAAGCAGAAGCCGAACATCTCGCATGCCCCCTCCAGCCAGGTAACCTTTACTTTATGGTTTAAGCTAACGTGGTGAGGCTGGTGCTAGCAGACATGCTAGCAGTTAGCTACGGGACGAGGAGGTACAAACAATGTTTCTTGTCTCTTTAAATTATTCGTGTACGTCTGCATTTTAGCAAATTACTATCAATGAACGAGTTTATTCAGAATCACCTTTTGTAACTGGTAAATGTGGTCACAACCAGAAATGCATGTATGCAACATAGTGTGTCTGTTTGTCTTTAACCTTTGAGCTGCAGCTAGATTTGACATTTTCTGATGTTTATTGTGCGTTACTTTGGCAGTTTTTATATAGGAGTTAGATTAATCTACAAATTGACCTAATAGTTAATATTAACTGATAACCTTTTCTCCAAAGTCGGGCACCCCCATCACCACCACCCATGGCCAGAGCTGCACCTCCTCCCTCACATGCTCCGGTTCCGATGCAGGCCCCTCCGTCTGCTGTGGGGGCTCCAGCCGCAGCACCCAGGCAGCCGGGTATGTTTGCCCAAATGGCGACTACGGCTGCTGGAGTGGCTGTGGGTTCTGCAGTAGGACACACTATCGGGCACGCCATGACTGGAGGCTTTGGCGGAGGACACTCTGAACCTGCCAGGCCTGACGTCACATACCAGGTAAACAAGTGTTTAGCTGCACATGGCTGAAATAGAATCAAGGCAGATTAGTGTGTCTGAAACGCGGTAGTTATGTCATCAGTAACAAAGACGAGAAGTGTGTTAAACAATCCATCCTCTTGCTTCATTGTTAGGAACCATACCAGGGCCAGGCCATGTACCAGCAGGGAGCCCCACAACAACAGCAGCAGCAGGCCTGCTCCTATGAGCTCAAACAGTTCGTAGAGTGTGCCCAGAACCAGAGTGACCTCAAACTCTGTGAGGGCTTTAGTGAGGTGCTCAAACAGTGCAGATTTGCTAATGGTGAGTAAAAGTGTGTTACTGCATACAGCTGTTTATGAATAAAGATGTTTGTTATCATAGTCTTAGTCTTGCTACTAATGATTTTTTTACACTGAATGTAACACTGAGGAATAAGGGGGGTTTACATACATGCTTGGTCATTCCTGTGTGCTGCAGTGCCCGATGTGGCCATAGGGAGGAGTATATGCAAAGGATTCTTGCTAACAGTACCTTACTGTAAATAACAATCTGTATCACATGTCTAATTTAATGTTTTAACACAGGTATGTCCTGAGACCAAGTCAAACACATGGAGTGAAGAGCACACACAAACTGCAGTAGGAAATTCTGCTGGATACTACAATGTTGTAGTTCCCAAGAGCTCAATAAACATGCTTTATGCTTATGGATGATCACCGTCTGACTGTATTCATTAGAGATATGCAGTTCTTGAAATGTTAGTCTTATAAATAATGTTTATTTTTGAGTTGTGTGTGTTGGATTGATCTCATTTGTTCTTCATTACTTAACTTAATCCACTCATTTAAAGCTTAACTGCATTTGTGGATCACAACCTGTAAAATTGCAAAGCCTCCGTGAACTGGATGATAGTTTGATTGTTAGAATTATGTGTGTAGACATATTAAAGATCATAAATCCATTGTTTGATTTATTTCGATGACAATACACCATCTTGAAAAAACATTTCTAAGTTTTAAGTTTGCGGTATCTTTAATTAAACGCTACAACGCAGCTGTCGTGACATTCCAGCATTATTCCACATCCCCAAACGGAACCCATCGTGTGAACTAATGTTAGCGTGGCCCGTGGTGATGTGCGTGTGCCCTGCTGGTGGGACACGCGCTCGGCGGAAGCGTCCGTTTATTTTTGGCCGCTGACATTAGAGCTCACCCTTCACGATGGCACGAGCGGCCCCACAAAGCCGCGACAGCACCGGCGTCGGCTGGACCCGAACCCAGACCAGGCCTGATCAAAACACTAAGGATGGGTAACCGTCCCGACGCGGACTGAGCGGTACCGGAGAGACGGTGAGTGACAGTGTATGTTTTCTTAAAAGGTCAAATGTTGATAGGAGGGTGAAGACTGATTGATTAGTCTGCCTCCTGCCGCGCGTGCGCTGTGATATTAAATACAAGTCCAGACATGAGTTCCGCGAGCTCCTGTCTTTTTTTTACACAAGTCGACAAGTCTAGAAAAAACGTCCTAGTGCTTTAATAAAAAAAATGAATGAAGTAATGTGTTTTACAATGTATGATAAATCGTAGGCCGGAAGGAAGATGATCTCACATTACCCTGCTACCAACTAATATGTGGAAATAATCAAAATGTTGACAACCTACTGCACTTTGACTTTGGCGCTGGTCTGAATTACATGTGCATTCACACATTGTGGTGATGCTTCTGTAGAATCCAGTTACGGGGTTTAAAAACATTAACGGGCACAGGAAGTGCTGTACTAACAGATTTATTTAGCTTATTTTTAACCCACTGATGTCCATATTTACCATATATCCTCTGCAGTGATCGTAAAAACCAAATAATGAACAGGGTTTGTGTCAACAGCCTGTTGTGAAGTCCAACCAGAGAGGAGCTCTGTGCCTTTGGTGAGTCCACATCCCTGCATCATGACCAAGGAGGAGGAGATCCCGGACTGGGTCGGAGCCAAGGAGTTTTATGACAAGTATGAGCCCAAGGAGATTCTGGGAAGGCAAGTCTGTTAAGAGAGCCTGAACTGGGGCCATGAAGCAGGAAGAGTCATCCAGTTCTGTCTTGCTTTATTTGTACACTCCTAAAGAAATATGTCCAGTTCACATGTGAAACTTATATGTCAAGCACATCTCTGAGAAGCTAAAATGTTGACGCTTATAGTACGTTATTTTTAATTAGCGTGGTTAAAAACACTATGGGTTTATAAATTAAGCCACTTTTCCTCTTTCCAAATTCATTTAGCAGCACAGTGCTGTGTGTAATCCAGCTCACCACATTAGTGATGTTTATTTGAGTTGGGCCTCACTTTACATAGCTACCACTGCTGGAGGGGACAAACTAAAATAGGCCCTATGGTTTCCCTGAAGTTTCCCAGAAGTCCCTGAGAAATGTCAGCAGTGCCAGGGCCGGCTCATTGTGATTCCCCACCATCCGTCAGACGGTGGTGCTGTTACATAAGCCGCAGTGTCTGAGGAGCTCCATTTATTAACTTCAGGGCTTTTAGACAAAGGTTTGACTGTTTATGGGGTCACCATGCTAACATGTTACACAACTCCGACCCATTTGTCAGATGTAGGTTGTAAGGTCACTGGACCTGGTCAATACTAGTACTGTTCACTTGGCCAGTCGGTGTAGAATTAACAATAAAGTGCACTGAAAGGTCTTCTGAGTGGGGTTTTCTAAACAAATCTTTTGTTTTTGCAGGGGAGTGAGCAGCGTGGTGCGTCGCTGCATCGACAAACGGACGTCCCAGGAGTACGCCGTGAAGATCATAGACATCACCCCCTCAGACAAGACGACCCCACAGGCCATTCAGGAGATCAGAGAGGCCACGGTGAAGGAGATCGACATCCTCAAGAAAGTCTGTGGACAGGAAAACATCAGTAAAAACGCACTGTAGAATGGCGCGCGCACACATTCACAGACTTTGTTTGGCTCAGGGGACAGGTGACTTATAGCTATGTGTCTCTCACCTCTAGTACAGCTCAAAGACAGCTATGAGTCCAACGCTTTCTTCTTCCTGGTATTTGACCTGTAAGGATGAAATGTCAAGTAAAACAGAAATTCTGAAGCCCAATTATTCATCAGTTGTTCCTAAGGCTTTGTTTTGTTTTCCCACCAGGATGAGGAGGGGAGAACTTTTTGACTACCTCACGGAGAAAGTCACCCTGAGTGAGAAGGAAACCAGGTCTGAGAGTGTTATTGCACAGTTTCTCCGTTTACCAAATCAAAGAACTGTCCTCAGGAGCTTGGCGTGTGTTTGACCACAGGAAGATCATGCGCGCTCTGCTGGAGGTGGTCCAGTTCCTCCACTCCCAGAACATCGTCCACCGGGATCTGAAGCCTGAGAACATCCTCTTAGATGATGAGATGAACATCAAACTCACTGACTTTGGCTTCGCTGTGCAAGTCAAACCAGGGCAGAAACTTAAAGGTCGCATGAAAATATTATTGTGATGTTTTTGTGAAAGGGGCATCTATGTCAGGACTTTATTGCTATGCTTACAACCTACAGTCCACTTTACAGCAGAGCAGCAGCTGCTGGTGGTCAGCAGAGAATCTGGGTCTTGTTGCACAACATGTTCCCTTCCCTCCTAGCTGCTCTCACAAAGGTTAAGATGCAACAGGACACTCAGATCTATTTAGTGTAGTCCCTGACACTTGGCGTGCACTGACCTTTCTGCCTGACCTCTCTGAAAGCATCATATCATTAGCAGAGGGAACTGGCAAGTCACAGGTCTAAAAGTGTTGCACAAAGTTAACAGAAAAAGGCCCAATTTCCAAATATGTTACACTAAAAAGCACAAACTCATTTTATGACATGTCTGTCATGTAGAGGTGTGTGGGACCCCTGGGTATCTTGCTCCCGAGATCATCGAGTGCTCGATGGACGCTGGAAATGCAGGATATGGTACTGCTGTAGACATGTGAGTGCAGACTATCACACCACAGATAGAACAGTGTCTGAAAGTCACACATACTGTATTAACAAGTGCCACTAACATAGTTTAATTGCAAATATAAATAATTTCTAATCTAAGACTTCAGGTTCTCTTCCAAGTGCTCAGTCTAATATGCTTTATGGGTCTTTACCCAATATAAACAGACCCACTGTATTAAGCCCAAATGTCTCCTGGCTGGTGTTTACAGATGGAGTGCAGGGGTGATCATGTACACGCTGCTGGCAGGCTCTCCACCCTTCTGGCACAGGAAACAGATGCTGATGCTGCGTATGATCCTGGCTGGAAACTACGACTTCTCGTCCCCAGAGTGGGAGGACCGTTCGGACACTGTTAAAGATCTGGTTGGCTTTTGTCTTTGGTTGTCGATCCAACAGATTCTTGACTCATTTGTAGTAGTTACATAGGTGTTAAAACGTTCCACGTCGTCTGTTCAGATCTCTCGGATGCTGGTTGTGAACCCAAAGCAACGCTTCACGGCTGCAGATGCCCTCAACCACTCGTTCTTTTCACAATATGTGGTGCACGAAGTACGACAGTTCAGTCCATACAGACGGTTTAAGGTGAGGCATGAAATATTTTAAGAAAACCTATTTTAGGTCTCACAAAATGACAGTTGTGGCTAAGTAAGTTAGTAAGTTTTTTTTCAAATTATTGTCTGGGCTGAATATTTTTAATTCCATTTGTAAAATTTTACTTTTTCGTGGCATCCTCGAAAAACGTGGTTCTTCTCAAAAATATTAGTTCATGCAAACATGACAAATGACCTTTACCGTCAGCTTATTCCCAGATAACCTCATACCGATCACTGTCCGTCACTGACCTCTCCACCAGGTCATCTGCATGACTGTGCTCGCCACAATGAGGATCTACTGCAGCTACCGTCGTGCCAAACCCGTCACCAAGGAAGTAATCAAGAGTGACCCATACGCTGTCAAGCCCATCCGAAAGCTCATTGACGCATGTGCCTTCAAGATTTACGGCCACTGGGTCAAAAAGGGACAAACACAGAACAGGGCAGCACTTTTCGAGAACACTCCCAAAGCCATCCTGCTGTCGCTTGCTGCAGAGGCAGATGAGCCGATCCGACACATCTGGTAACGAGTCCTTGTCCCTGACGGCTGAACAGAGCAGCGTTTATTGGTTTCATATAGAAAATGAACTGGTAAAACGTAAATGGCAACTTTCAAATGGGGCTTGTCTGAAATGTTTCCAGTATGTGCTGCTTATGACAGAATTATTCTTTAAAGTGCTATTGTTTTACCTCAAAAACTATTCAAACTAGCAAACGTAAAACCTAACTGTAATAGCTTTATATATTGTCAAAATTGTGTTTCTAAGTTCATGGAAATTCGAGTCAGTAGCCAAGGCATCACGTTAGAAAAAAGGTTTCACTAACACCACTCTTCTATTTCAAAAATTAATAAGGTTTCCAACTGATTTTTAACAGATCCTATGGTTATTTTGTTCATAGCTAGAAATGTGTACTTATATGACTGGAATACAAAATAATAATGTTACCAGATCACATGTGCATTGATCATCACAGTACAGGTAACTGCTTTAACTGAGTTTTAATAATGACAAGAAAATTGTGATTTATTTGTTTATTAAAATGTTCATTTATTAAAAATACAATTATTTATTGAAAAGATGTAAACATTTGCATTGTCATTAAGTTACACATGTGATGTAAAAATTCGGTAGTTACACGTTCTCTTCCAGGAGGGGTCAACTTTCCATCATGGAACTAGGAGAAAACACAGAAACCAGATAGAAAAACACTGAGTTGAACCAATAACACACTATGATCATTTACAGTTCTAATTTTCGCTTTCAATACTTCACAAGTAACATTGTACTCATTTCTACGCAGTTAGATGAGGATCGGAGCACTCATCTGAACACTTGGCAGAAGTGAGACGAGACTCTTGCATGGTGTCTGACTGTATCCACCACAGACTGGCTGGAACAGAATTCAGCCATGCCTCAGACGGATGCACAAAAAGCTGGCTGTTGCCCTCAACTATGACTCTCCAAGTAATTAATTAAGGAGTGTCACAGTGAATAGAAATTAGAAAGTCCAACACTATATTAATAAAAAGGGATCTGTCTCCATGTTGATAAAACCATACAGTGAGTAAAGCACATAGCTTAAAAATGGCTGTGCTTCATATTTAGACCACAATTTCAAAACGACAAGGCGCAAATGTTGCTACTCACGAGTTACCTGTTGACGATGGTGCTCGTGTCTCTGTGTGGCCTAACAATCCGTTATTAGATTTGGTCCTCTGCAGCGTGAGCTCGCTGCAAAAACAAGCACATTGGAGTTCGGACCCTAAAACAATAAATGGTGCACATTATAATATTAAGTTAATCGGGTTTTACTTGACAGAAGGGGAAAAAGCGCTTCTTAGTAGTAAAGAAAAGAAGCACGTGCGCTTCCATTTTCAAGACGCAAACTAAACGCCAAATGCTAATTTACTGTAAAATAAACTCGCGGTGTCGCTGCTCGTTTCCTTCAAAAGGCTTTAAGACCACGACTTCGTGGAACAGAACCAAGATAATTTACCTTCACGTAAAAAACACAGCATCGACAACACATGCAACCTCGTTGGGCCCAGATCTTCTTCTGCGTTTATATTTCTGTTCTACTTCTGGAACCTTTTCTTTTAATAAATGCAACTTCTGGTCGGTTTAGGTTCACTATCGCCACCAATGCGTGACCGTGAGTACTACATAACCTCAGCCGTTCTTACGTCATTTCAATTCAGAATATTCAGAATATTATATACAGAGTTAATATAAGTTTGCCTAACACCACTCTATACAGAATATTATATTATTAATATTATTCAGAAAAAAAAGAAAAAAAAATATAAAATATTTTGGGACTCACCCTGAATGGCTAACCGAAGGGCGAACGATCCTGATAGTGAAGGATCCCTCAAAGGGTACAGTTCCATCCAACTACCGGCCAATAACCTGTCTCTCCACAACATGGAAGCTCATGTCAGGCATCATCACAGCTAAGATAAGTGGGCACAAGGGTCAATACATGAGCGAAGCACAGAAGGGCATTGGTAAGGATACCAGAGGAGCCAAACACCAACTCCTGGTTGACAGAACAGTCGCCCAAGACTGCAGAGTGCGACACACCAACCTGTGCACAGCCTGGATGGGCGCTGGATTTTTGCTACACAACAGGTGTGTAAGTAAAGAAAGCTGTTCCCTGACCGGGAATCGAACCCTGGACCGCAGCGGTGAAAGCGCCGAATCCTAGCCACTAGACCACCAGGGACTGTTTTTTTAGCCCAAAAACCTGCCTTGCAGGCAGTTTGCCAGATAATTGGTCAATCAGGTCACTGCCCATCATGGTTTTAGTTGCATGTTCATGTACTTGTACCGGCTCTGCATTGGAATTCACAGGCCAGGATGCGGACAAGCACATGAACATCCTGGCTGGCGCACCAGGGCTGTCACTTTCTTAGGATATATCATTTACATGGCTAAAAACAACTCAAACTCTATGATGAGAACATATTTGGTTAATGAGATATGGTACTCTATTAATGACTGATCTCTACACAAAGTGAATGAAACAATGTGCAGCGTGTGGATATCACTTCTGAAGTAAAAGTACATGTAGGAAGAAAGTAACAAATGTATTCTTTGCTACACAACAGTTGTGTATGTAAAGAAAGTTGTTCCCTGACCGGGAATCGAACCCGGGCCGCGGCGGTGAGAGCGCCGAATCCTAGCCACTAGACCACCAGGGACTGTTTTTTAAACCCAAAAACCTGCCTTGCAGGCAGTTTGCCAGATAATTGGTTAATCAGGTCACTGCCTGCATGTTTACGTACTGGACCGGCTGTCCATTGGAATTTACAGGCCAGGATGCGGACAAGCACATAAACAGCCTGGCTGGCGCACCATGGCTGTCACTTTCTTAGGATATATCATTTACATGGCTAAAAACAACTCAAACTCTATAATGAAAACATATTTGGTTAATGAGATATGGTACTCTATTAATGACTGATCTCTACACAAAGTGAATGAAAGCAATGTGCAGAGTGTGGAGATCACTTCTGAAGTAAAAGTATAGTAAGGATTTATGAAAGGAAGTAACAAATGTATTTATTGTTACGCAACAGTTGTGTATGTAAAGAAAGCTGTTCCCTGACCGGGAATCGAACCCGGGCCGCGGCGGTGAAAGGGCCGAATCCTAGCCACTAGATCACCAGGGACTGTTTTTTTAGCCCAAAAACCTGTCTTGCAGGCAGTTTGTCCGATATTTGGTTAATCAGGTCACTGCCCATCATGGTTTTAGTTGCATGTTCATGTACTTGTACCGGCTCTGCATTGGAATTCACAGGCCAGGATGCGGACAAGCACATGAACAGCCTGGCTGGTGCACCATGGCTGTCACTTTCTTAGGATATATCATTTACATGGCTAAAAACAATTCAAACCCTATAATGAAAACATATTTGGTTAATGAGATATGGTACTCTATTAATGACTGATCTCTACACAAAGTGAATGAAAGCAATGTGCAGCGTGTGGAGATCACTTCTGGAGTAAAAGTAGTATAAGAATTTAATTAAGGAAGTAACAAATGTATTCTTTGCTACACAACAGTTGTGTATGTAAAGAAAGTTGTTCCCTGACCGGGAATCGAACCCGGGCCGCGACGGTGAGAGCGCAGAATCCTAGCCACTAGACCATCAGGGACTGTTTTTTTAACCCAAAAACCTGCCTTGCAGGCAGTTTGCCAGATAATTGGTTAATAGGTCACTGCCTGCATGTTTACGTACTGGACAGGCTGTCCATTGGAATTTACAGGCCAGGATGCGGACAAGCACATGAACAGCCTGGCTGGCGCACCATGGCTGTCACTTTCCTAGGATATATCATTTACATGGCTAAAAACAACTCAAACTCTATAATGAAAACATATTTGGTTAATGAGATATGGTACTCTATTAATGACTGATCTCTACACAAAGTGAATGAAAGCAATGTGCAGCGTGTGGAGATCACTTCTGAAGTAAAAGTATAGTAAGGATTTATGAAAGGAAGTAACAAATGTATTTATTGTTACACAACAGTTATGTATGTAAAGAAAGCTGTTCCCTGACCGGGAATCGAACCCGGGCTGCGGCGGTGAAAGCGCCGAATCCTAGCCACTAGACCACCAGAGACTGTTTTTTTAGCCCAAAAACCTGCCTTGCAGGCAGTTTGCCAGATAATTGGTCAATCAGGTCACTGCCCATCATGGTTTTAGTTGCATGTTCATGTACTTGTACCGGCTCTGCATTGGAATTCACAGGCCAGGATGCGGACAAGCACATGAACATCCTGGCTGGCGCACCAGGGCTGTCACTTTCTTAGGATATATCATTTACATGGCTAAAAACAACTCAAACTCTATGATGAGAACATATTTGGTTAATGAGATATGGTACTCTATTAATGACTGATCTCTACACAAAGTGAGTGAAAGCGCCGAATCCTAGCCACTAGACCACCAGGGACTGTTTTTTAAGCCCAAAAACCTGTCTTGCAGGCAGTTTGTCCGATATTTGGTTAATCAGGTCACTGCCCATCATGGTTTTAGTTGCATGTTCATGTACTTGTACCGGCTCTGCATTGGAATTCACAGGTCAGGATGCGGACAAGCACATGAACAGCCTGGCTGGCGCACCATGGCTGTCACTTTCTTAGGATATATCATTTACATGGCTAAAAACAATTCAAACCCTATAATGAAAACATATTTGGTTAATGAGATATGGTACTCTATTAATGACTGATCTCTACACAAAGTGAATGAAAGCAATGTGCAGCGTGTGGAGATCACTTCTGAAGTAAAAGTATAGTAAGGATTTATGAAAGGAAGTAACAAATGTATTTATTGTTACACAACAGTTGTTTATGTAAAGAAAGCTGTTCCCTGACCGGGAATCGAACCCGGGCCGCGGCGGTGAAAGCGCCGAATCCTAGCCACTAGACCACCAGGGACTGTTTTTTTAGCCCAACAACCTGCCTTGCAGGCAGTTTGCCAGATAATTGGTCAATCAGGTCACTGCCCATCATGGTTTTAGTTGCATGTTCATGTACTTGTACCGGCTCTGCATTGGAATTCACAGGCCAGGATGCGGACAAGCACATGAACATCCTGGCTGGCGCACCGGGGCTGTCACTTTCTTAGGATATATCATTTACATGGCTAAAAACAACTCAAACTCTATGATGAGAACATATTTGGTTAATGAGATATTGTACTCTATTAATGACTGATCTCCACACTAAGTGAATGAAACAATATGCAGCGTGTGGATATCACTTCTGAAGTAAAAGTACATGTAGGAAGGAAGTAACAAATGTATTCTTTGCTACACAACAGTTGTGTATGTAAAGAAAGTTGTTCCCTGACCGGGAATCGAACCCGGGCCGCGGCGGTGAGAGCGCCGAATCCTAGCCACTAGACCACCAGGGACTGTTTTTTAAACCCAAAAACCTGCCTTGCAGGCAGTTTGCCAGATAATTGGTTAATCAGGTCACTGCCTGCATGTTTACGTACTGGACCGGCTGTCCATTGGAATTTACAGGCCAGGATGCGGACAAGCACATAAACAGCCTGGCTGGCGCACCATGGCTGTCACTTTCTTAGGATATATCATTTACATGGCTAAAAACAACTCAAACTCTATAATGAAAACATATTTGGTTAATGAGATATGGTACTCTATTAATGACTGATCTCTACACAAAGTGAATGAAAGCAATGTGCAGAGTGTGGAGATCACTTCTGAAGTAAAAGTATAGTAAGGATTTATGAAAGGAAGTAACAAATGTATTTATTGTTACGCAACAGTTGTGTATGTAAAGAAAGCTGTTCCCTGACCGGGAATCGAACCCGGGCCGCGGCGGTGAAAGGGCCGAATCCTAGCCACTAGATCACCAGGGACTGTTTTTTTAGCCCAAAAACCTGTCTTGCAGGCAGTTTGTCCGATATTTGGTTAATCAGGTCACTGCCCATCATGGTTTTAGTTGCATGTTCATGTACTTGTACCGGCTCTGCATTGGAATTCACAGGCCAGGATGCGGACAAGCACATGAACAGCCTGGCTGGTGCACCATGGCTGTCACTTTCTTAGGATATATCATTTACATGGCTAAAAACAATTCAAACCCTATAATGAAAACATATTTGGTTAATGAGATATGGTACTCTATTAATGACTGATCTCTACACAAAGTGAATGAAAGCAATGTGCAGCGTGTGGAGATCACTTCTGGAGTAAAAGTAGTATAAGAATTTAATTAAGGAAGTAACAAATGTATTCTTTGCTACACAACAGTTGTGTATGTAAAGAAAGTTGTTCCCTGACCGGGAATCGAACCCGGGCCGCGACGGTGAGAGCGCAGAATCCTAGCCACTAGACCATCAGGGACTGTTTTTTTAACCCAAAAACCTGCCTTGCAGGCAGTTTGCCAGATAATTGGTTAATAGGTCACTGCCTGCATGTTTACGTACTGGACAGGCTGTCCATTGGAATTTACAGGCCAGGATGCGGACAAGCACATGAACAGCCTGGCTGGCGCACCATGGCTGTCACTTTCCTAGGATATATCATTTACATGGCTAAAAACAACTCAAACTCTATAATGAAAACATATTTGGTTAATGAGATATGGTACTCTATTAATGACTGATCTCTACACAAAGTGAATGAAAGCAATGTGCAGCGTGTGGAGATCACTTCTGAAGTAAAAGTATAGTAAGGATTTATGAAAGGAAGTAACAAATGTATTTATTGTTACACAACAGTTATGTATGTAAAGAAAGCTGTTCCCTGACCGGGAATCGAACCCGGGCTGCGGCGGTGAAAGCGCCGAATCCTAGCCACTAGACCACCAGAGACTGTTTTTTTAGCCCAAAAACCTGCCTTGCAGGCAGTTTGCCAGATAATTGGTCAATCAGGTCACTGCCCATCATGGTTTTAGTTGCATGTTCATGTACTTGTACCGGCTCTGCATTGGAATTCACAGGCCAGGATGCGGACAAGCACATGAACATCCTGGCTGGCGCACCAGGGCTGTCACTTTCTTAGGATATATCATTTACATGGCTAAAAACAACTCAAACTCTATGATGAGAACATATTTGGTTAATGAGATATGGTACTCTATTAATGACTGATCTCTACACAAAGTGAGTGAAAGCGCCGAATCCTAGCCACTAGACCACCAGGGACTGTTTTTTAAGCCCAAAAACCTGTCTTGCAGGCAGTTTGTCCGATATTTGGTTAATCAGGTCACTGCCCATCATGGTTTTAGTTGCATGTTCATGTACTTGTACCGGCTCTGCATTGGAATTCACAGGTCAGGATGCGGACAAGCACATGAACAGCCTGGCTGGCGCACCATGGCTGTCACTTTCTTAGGATATATCATTTACATGGCTAAAAACAATTCAAACCCTATAATGAAAACATATTTGGTTAATGAGATATGGTACTCTATTAATGACTGATCTCTACACAAAGTGAATGAAAGCAATGTGCAGCGTGTGGAGATCACTTCTGAAGTAAAAGTACATGTAGGAAGGAAGTAACAAATGTATTCTTTGCTACACAACAGTTGTGTATGTAAAGAAAGCTGTTCCCTGACCGGGAATCGAACCCGGGCCGCGGCGGTGAAAGCGCCAAATCCTAGCCACTAGACCACCAGGGACTGTTTTTTTAGCCCAAAAACCTGCCTTGCAGGCAGTTTGCCAGATAATTGGTTAATCAGGTCACTGCCTGCATGTTTACGTACTGGACCGGCTGTCCATTGGAATTTACAGGCCAGGATGCGGACAAGCACATGAACATCCTAGCTGGCGCACCATGGCTGTCACTTTCTTAGGATATATCATTTACATGGCTAAAAACAACTCAAACTCTATAATGAAAACATATTTGGTTAATGAGATATGGTACTCTATTAATGACTGATCTCTACACAAAGTGAATGAAAGCAATGTGCAGCGTGTGGAGATCACTTCTGAAGTAAAAGTATAGTAAGGATTTATGAAAGGAAGTAACAAATGTATTTATTGTTACACAACAGTTGTTTATGTAAAGAAAGCTGTTCCCTGACCGGGAATCGAACCCGGGCCGCGGCGGTGAAAGCGCCGAATCCTAGCCACTAGACCACCAGGGACTGTTTTTTTAGCCCAACAAGCTGCCTTGCAGGCAGTTTGCCAGATAATTGGTCAATCAGGTCACTGCCCATCATGGTTTTAGTTGCATGTTCATGTACTTGTACCGGCTCTGCATTGGAATTCACAGGCCAGGATGCGGACAAGCACATGAACATCCTGGCTGGCGCACCAGGGCTGTCACTTTCTTAGGATATATCATTTACATGGCTAAAAACAACTCAAACTCTATGATGAGAACATATTTGGTTAATGAGATATTGTACTCTATTAATGACTGATCTCCACACTAAGTGAATGAAACAATATGCAGCGTGTGGATATCACTTCTGAAGTAAAAGTACATGTAGGAAGGAAGTAACAAATGTATTCTTTGCTACACAACAGTTGTGTATGTAAAGAAAGTTGTTCCCTGACCGGGAATCGAACCCCGGCCGCGGCGGTGAGAGCGCCAAATCCTAGCCACTAGACCACCAGGGACTGTTTTTTAACGCAAAAACCTGCCTTGCAGGCAGTTTGCCAGATAATTGGTTAATCAGGTCACTGCATGCATGTTTACGTACTGGACCGGCTGTCCATTGGAATTTACAGGCCAGGATGCGGACAAGCACATGAACAGCCTGGCTGGCGCACCATGGCTGTCACTTTCTTAGGATATATCATTTACATGGCTAAAAACAACTCAAACTCTATAATGAAAACATATTTGGTTAATGAGATATGGTACTCTATTAATGACTGATCTCTACACAAAGTGAATGAAAGCAATGTGCAGCGTGTGGATATCACTTCTGAAGTAAAAGTATAATAAGGATTTATGAAAGGAAGTAACAAATGTATTTTTTGCTACACAACAGTTGTGTATGTAAAGAAAGTTGTTCCCTGAACGGGAATCGAACCCGGGCCCAAGGGTGAAAGCGCCGAATCCTAGCCACTAGACCACCAGGGACTGTTTTTTCAGCCCAAAAACCTGCCTTGCAGGCAGTTTGCCAGATAATTGGTCAATCAGGTCACTGCCCATCATGGTTTTAGTTGCATGTTCATGTACTTGTACCGGCTCTGCATTGGAATTCACAGGCCAGGATGCGGACAAGCACATGAACATCCTGGCTGGCGCACCAGGGCTGTCACTTTCTTAGGATATATCATTTACATGGCTAAAAACAACTCAAACTCTATGATGAGAACATATTTGGTTAATGAGATATGGTACTCTATTAATGACTGATCTCTACACAAAGTGAGTGAAAGCGCCGAATCCTAGCCACTAGACCACCAGGGACTGTTTTTTAAGCCCAAAAACCTGTCTTGCAGGCAGTTTGTCCGATATTTGGTTAATCAGGTCACTGCCCATCATGGTTTTAGTTGCATGTTCATGTACTTGTACCGGCTCTGCATTGGAATTCACAGGTCAGGATGCGGACAAGCACATGAACAGCCTGGCTGGCGCACCATGGCTGTCACTTTCTTAGGATATATCATTTACATGGCTAAAAACAATTCAAACCCTATAATGAAAACATATTTGGTTAATGAGATATGGTACTCTATTAATGACTGATCTCTACACAAAGTGAATGAAAGCAATGTGCAGCGTGTGGAGATCACTTCTGAAGTAAAAGTATAGTAAGGATTTATGAAAGGAAGTAACAAATGTATTTATTGTTACACAACAGTTGTTTATGTAAAGAAAGCTGTTCCCTGACCGGGAATCGAAGCCGGGCCGCGGCGGTGAAAGCGCCGAATCCTAGCCACTAGACCACCAGGGACTGTTTTTTTAGCCCAACAACCTGCCTTGCAGGCAGTTTGCCAGATAATTGGTCAATCAGGTCACTGCCCATCATGGTTTTAGTTGCATGTTCATGTACTTGTACCGGCTCTGCATTGGAATTCACAGGCCAGGATGCGGACAAGCACATGAACATCCTGGCTGGCGCACCAGGGCTGTCACTTTCTTAGGATATATCATTTACATGGCTAAAAACAACTCAAACTCTATGATGAGAACATATTTGGTTAATGAGATATTGTACTCTATTAATGACTGATCTCCACACTAAGTGAATGAAACAATATGCAGCGTGTGGATATCACTTCTGAAGTAAAAGTACATGTAGGAAGGAAGTAACAAATGTATTCTTTGCTACACAACAGTTGTGTATGTAAAGAAAGTTGTTCCCTGACCGGGAATCGAACCCCGGCCGCGGCGGTGAGAGCGCCAAATCCTAGCCACTAGACCACCAGGGACTGTTTTTTAACCCAAAAACCTGCCTTGCAGGCAGTTTGCCAGATAATTGGTTAATCAGGTCACTGCATGCATGTTTACGTACTGGACCGGCTGTCCATTGGAATTTACAGGCCAGGATGCGGACAAGCACATGAACAGCCTGGCTGGCGCACCATGGCTGTCACTTTCTTAGGATATATCATTTACATGGCTAAAAACAACTCAAACTCTATAATGAAAACATATTTGGTTAATGAGATATGGTACTCTATTAATGACTGATCTCTACACAAAGTGAATGAAAGCAATGTGCAGCGTGTGGATATCACTTCTGAAGTAAAAGTATAATAAGGATTTATGAAAGGAAGTAACAAATGTATTTTTTGCTACACAACAGTTGTGTATGTAAAGAAAGTTGTTCCCTGAACGGGAATCGAACCCGGGCCCAAGGGTGAAAGCGCCGAATCCTAGCCACTAGACCACCAGGGACTGTTTTTTTCAGCCCAAAAACCTGCCTTGCAGGCAGTTTGCCAGATAATTGGTCAATCAGGTCACTGCCCATCATGGTTTTAGTTGCATGTTCATGTACTTGTACCGGCTCTGCATTGGAATTCACAGGCCAGGATGCGGACAAGCACATGAACATCCTGGCTGGCGCACCAGGGCTGTCACTTTCTTAGGATATATCATTTACATGGCTAAAAACAACTCAAACTCTATGATGAGAACATATTTGGTTAATGAGATATGGTACTCTATTAATGACTGATCTCTACACAAAGTGAGTGAAAGCGCCGAATCCTAGCCACTAGACCACCAGGGACTGTTTTTTAAGCCCAAAAACCTGTCTTGCAGGCAGTTTGTCCGATATTTGGTTAATCAGGTCACTGTCCATCATGGTTTTAGTTGCATGTTCATGTACTTGTACCGGCTCTGCATTGGAATTCACAGGTCAGGATGCGGACAAGCACATGAACAGCCTGGCTGGCGCACCATGGCTGTCACTT
Source organism: Betta splendens (assembly GCF_900634795.4). Lineage (NCBI taxonomy): Eukaryota > Metazoa > Chordata > Actinopteri > Anabantiformes > Osphronemidae > Betta > Betta splendens. The sequence continues at coordinate 9,276,836 of NC_040893.2, forward strand.
TCTTAGGATATATCATTTACATGGCTAAAAACAATTCAAACCCTATAATGAAAACATATTTGGTTAATGAGATATGGTACTCTATTAATGACTGATCTCTACACAAAGTGAATGAAAGCAATGTGCAGCGTGTGGAGATCACTTCTGGAGTAAAAGTAGTATAAGAATTTAATTAAGGAAGTAACAAATGTATTTTTTGCTACACAACAGGTGTGTATGTGAAGAAAGCTGTTCCCTGACCGGGAATCGAACCCAGGCCGCGGCGGTGAAAGCGCCGAATCCTAGCAACTAGACCACCAGGGGCTGGTTTTTCGGCCAAAAACCTCCCTTGCAGGCAGTTTGCCAGATAATTGACCAATCAGTAAACTGCCCATCATGGTTTTAGTTGCATGTTCATGTACTTGTACCGGCTCTGCATTGGAATTCACAGGCCAGGATGCGAACAAGCACATGAACATTCTGGCTGGCGCACCAGGGCTGTCACTTTCTTAGGATATTACATTTACATGGCTAAAAACAACTCAAACTCTATGATGAGAACATATTTCGTGCATTAGGTATGGTATTCTATTAATGACTGAACTTTACACAAAGCGAATGAAAGCAATGCACAGCATGTGGCCATCATTTCTAAAGTAAAAGTAGTATAAGAATTTAATTAGGGAAGTAACAAATGTATTTATTGTCACACAACAGTTGTGTATGTAAAGAAAGTTGTTCCCTGACCGGGAATCAATCCCGGGCCGCGGCGGTGAGAGCGCCGAATCCTAGCCACTTGACCACCAGGGACTGTTTTTTTAAGCCCAAAAACCTGCCTTGCAGGCAGTTTGCCAGATGATTGGTTAATCAGGTCACTGCCTGCATGTATACGTACTGGACCGGCTGTGCATTGGAATTCACAGGCCAGGATGCGGACAAGCACATGAACAGCCTGGCTGGCGCACCATGGCTGTCACTTTCTTAGGATTTATCATTTACATGGCTAAAAACAATTCAAACCCTATAATGAAAACATATTTGGTTAATGAGATATGGTACTCTATTAATGACTGATCTCTACACAAAGTGAATGAAAGCAATGTGCAGCGTGTGGAGATCACTTCTGAAGTAAAAGTAGTATAAGAATTTAATTAGGGAAGTAACAAATGTATTTTTTGCTACACAACAGGTGTGTATGTAAAGAAAGCTGTTCCCTGACCGGGAATCGAACCCGGGCCGCGGCGGCGAAAGCGCCGAATCCTAGCCACTAGACCACAAGGGACTGTTTTTTTAGCCCAAAAACCTGTCCTGCAGGCAGTTTGTCCGATATTTGGTTAATCGGGTCACTGCTTGCATGTTTACGTACTGGACCGGCTGTCCATTGGAATTCACAGGCCAGGATGCGGACAAGCACATGAACATCATGGCTGGCGCACCAGGGCTGTCACTTTCTTAGGATATATCATTTACATGGCTAAAAACAACTCAAACTCTATAATGAAAACATATTTGGTTAATGAGATATGGTACTCTATTAATGACTGATCTCTACACAAAGTGAATGAAAGCAATGTGCAGCGTGTGGAGATCACTTCTGGAGTAAAAGTAGTATAAGAATTTAATTAAGGAAGTAACAAATGTATTTTTTGCTACACAACAGGTGTGTATGTGAAGAAAGCTGTTCCCTGACCGGGAATCGAACCCAGGCCGCGACAGTGAGAGCGCCGAATCCTAGCCACTAGACCACCAGGGACCGTTTTTTTAACCCAAAAACCTGCCTTGCAGGCAGTTTGCCAGATAATTGGTCAATCAGGTCACTGCCCATCATGGTTTTAGTTGCATGTTCATGTACTTGTACCGGCTCTGCATTGGAATTCACAGGCCAGGATGCGGACAAGCACATAAACAGCCTGGCTGGCGCACCATGGCTGTCACTTTCGTAGGATATATCATTTACATGGCTAAAAACAATTCAAACCCTATAATGAAAACATATTTGGTTAATGAGATATGGTACTCTATTAATGACTGATCTCTACACAAAGTGAATGAAAGCAATGTGCAGCGTGTGGAGATCACTTCTGGAGTAAAAGTAGTATAGGAATTTAATTAAGGAAGTAACAAATGTATTTTTTGCTACACAACAGGTGTGTATGTGAAGAAAGCTGTTCCCTGACCAGGAATCGAACCCGGGCCGCGGCGATGAAAGCGCCGAATCCTAGCCACTAGACCACCAGGGACTGGTTTTTCAGCCCAAAAACCTCCCTTGCAGGCAGTTTGCCAGATGATTGGTTAATCAGGTCACTGCCTGCATGTATACATACTGGACCGGCTGTGCATTGGAATTCACAGGCCAGGATGCGGACAAACACATGAACAGCCTGGCTGGCGCACCATGGCTGTCACTTTCTTAGGATATATCATTTACATGGCTAAAAACAATTCAAACCCTATAATGAAAACATATTTGGTTAATGAGATATGGTACTCTATTAATGACTGATCTCTACACAAAGTGAATGAAAGCAATGTGCAGCGTGTGGAGATCACTTCTGGAGTAAAAGTAGTCCAAGAATTTAATTAAGGAAGTAACAAATGTATTTTTTGCTACACAACAGGTGTGTATGTAAAGATAGCTGTTCCCTGACCGGGAATCGAACCCGGGCCGCGGCGGCGAAAGCGCCGAATCCTAGCCACTAGACCACAAGGGACTGTTTTTTAAGCCCAAAAACCTGTCTTGCAGGCAGTTTGTCCGATATTTGGTTAATCAGGTCACTGCCCATCATGGTTTTAGTTGCATGTTCATGTACTTGTACCGGCTCTGCATTGGAATTCACAGGCCAGGATGCGGACAAGCACATGAACAGCCTGGCTGGCGCACCATGGCTGTCACTTTCTTAGGATATATCATTTACATGGCTAAAAACAATTCAAACCCTATAATGAAAACATATTTGGTTAATGAGATATGGTACTCTATTAATGACTGATCTCTACACAAAGTGAATGAAAGCAATGTGCAGCGTGTGGAGATCACTTCTGGAGTAAAAGTAGTATAAGAATTTAATTAAGGAAGTAACAAATGTATTTTTTGCTACACAACAGGTGTGTATGTAAAGAAAGCTGTTCCCTTACCGGGAATCGAACCCAGGCCGCAGCGGTGAAAGCGCCGAATCCTAGCCACTAGACCACCAGGGACTGTTATTTTAGCCCAAAAACCTCCCTTGCAGGCAGTTTACCAGATAATTGGTCAATCAGGTCACTGCCCATCATGGTTTTAGTTGCATGTTCATGTACTTGTACCGGCTCTGCATTGGAATTCACAGGTCAGGATGCGGACAAGCACATGAACAGCCTGGCTGGCGCACCATGGCTGTCACTTTCTTAGGATATATCATTTACATGGCTAAAAACAATTCAAACCCTATAATGAAAACATATTTGGTTAATGAGATATGGTACTCTATTAATGACTGATCTCTACACAAAGTGAATGAAAGCAATGTGCAGCGTGTGGAGATCACTTCTGGAGTAAAAGTAGTATAAGAATTTAATTAAGGAAGTAACAAATGTATTTTTTGCTACACAAAAGGTGTGTATGTAAAGAAAGCTGTTCCCTGACCGGGAATCGAACCCGGGCAGCAGTGGTGAAAGCGCCGAATCCTAGCCACTAGACCACCAGGGACTGTTTTTTTAGCCCAAAAACCTGTCCTGCAGGCAGTTTGTCCGATATTTGGTTAATCAGGTCACTGCTTGCATGTTTACGTACTGGACCGGCTGTCCATTGCAATTCACAGGCAAGGATGCGGACAAGCACATGAACATCCTGGCTGGCGCACCAGGGCTGTCACTTTCTTAGGATATATCATTTACATGGCTAAAAACAACTCAAACTCTATGATGAGAACATATTTGGTTAATGAGATATGGTACTCTATTAATGACTGATCTCTACACAAAGTGAGTGAAAGCGCCGAATCCTAGCCACTAGACCACCAGGGACTGTTTTTTAACCCAAAAACCTGCCTTGTAGGCAGTTTGCCAGATAATTGGTTAATCAGGTCACTGCCTGCATGTTTACGTACTGGACCGACTGTCCATTGGAATTTACAGGCCAGGATGCGGACAAGCACATGAACAGCCTGGCTGGCGCACCATGGCTGTCACTTTCTTAGGATATATCATTTACATGGCTAAAAACAACTCAAACTCTATAATGAAAACATATTTGGTTAATGAGATATGGTACTCTATTAATGACTGATCTCTACACAAAGTGAATGAAAGCAATGTGCAGCGTGTGGAGATCACTTCTGAAGTAAAAGTATAGTAAGGATTTATGAAAGGAAGTAGCAAATGTATTTACTGTTACACAACAGTTGTGTATGTGAAGAAATTTGTTCTCTGACCGGGAATCGAACCCGGGCCACGGCGGTGAGAGGGCCGAATCCTAGCCACTAGACCACCAGGGACTGTCTTTTAGCTGATAACCTGCCTTGCAGGCAGTTTGTCCAATATTTGGTTAATCAGGTTACTGCCTGCATGTTTACGTACTGGACCAGCTGTCCATTGGAATTCACAGACCAGGATGCGGACAAGCACATGAACATCCTGGCTGGCGCACCAGGGCTGTCACTTTCTTAGGATATATCATTTACATGGCTAAAAACAACTCAAACTCTATGATGAGAACATATTTGGTTAATGAGATATGGTACTCTATTAATGACTGATCTCTACACAAAGTGAATGAAAGCAATGTGCAGCGTGTGGAGATCACTTCTGGAGTAAAAGTAGTATAAGAATTTAATTAAGGAAGTAACAAATGTAATTTTTGGTACACAACAGGTGTGTATGTAAAGAAAGCTGTTCCCTGACCGGGAATCGAACCCGGGCCGCGGCAGTGAAAGCTCCGAATCCTAGCCACTAGACCACCAGGGACTGGTTTTTCAGCCCAAAAACCTGCCTTGCAGGCAGTTGGCCAGATAATTGGTTAATCAGGTCACTGCCTGCATGTTTACGTACTGGACCGGCTGTCCATTGGAATTCACAGGCCAGGATGCGGACAAGCACATGAACATCCTGGCTGGCGCACCATGGCTGTCACTTTCTTAGGATATATAATTTACATGGCTAAAAACAACTCAAACTCTATGATGAGAACATATTTGGTTAATGAGATATGGTACTCTATTAATGACTGATCTCTACACAAAGTGAATGAAAGCAATGTGCAGCGTGTGGATATCACTTCTGAAGTAAAAGTATAATAAGGATTTATGAAAGGAAGTAACAAAAGTATTTTTTGCTACACAACAGTTGTGTATGTAAAGAATGTTGTTCCCTGAACGGGAATCGAACCCGGGCCCAAGGGTGAAAGCGCCGAATCCTAGCCACTAGACCACCAGGGACTGTTTTTTCAGCCCAAAAACCTGCCTTGCAGGCAGTTTGCCAGATAATTGGTCAATCAGGTCACTGCCCATCATGGTTTTAGTTGCATGTTCATGTACTTGTACCGGCTCTGCATTGGAATTCACAGGCCAAGATGCGGACAAGCACATGAACATCCTGGCTGGCGCACCAGGGCTGTCACTTTCTTAGGATATTACATTTACATGGCTAAAAACAACTCAAACTCTATGATGAGAACATATTTGGTGCATGAGGTATGGTATTCTATTAATGACTGAACTTTACACAAAGCGAATGAAAGCAATGCACAGCATGTGGCCATCATTTCTGAAGTAAAAGTAGTATAAGAATTTAATTAGGGAAGTAACAAATATATTTATTGTTACACAACAGTTGTGTATGTAAAGAAAGGTGTTCCCTGACGGGGAATCGAACCCAGGCCGCGGCGGTGAGAGCGCCGAATCCTAGCCACTAGACCACCAGGGACTGTTTTTTTAGCCCAAAAACCTGTCTTGCAGACAGTTTGTCCGATATTTGGTTAATCAGGTCACTGCTTGCATGTTTACGTACTGGACCGGCTGTGCAATGGAATTCACAGGCCAGGATGCGGACAAGCACTTGAACACCCTGGCTGGCGCACCAGGGCTGTCACTTTCGTAGGATATATCATTTACATGGCTAAAAACAACTCAAACTCTATGATGAGAACATATTTGGTTAATGAGATATGGTACTCTATTAATGACTGATCTCTACACAAAGTGAATGAAAGCAATGTGCAGCGTGTGGATATCACTTCTGAAGTAAAAGTACATGTAGGAAGGAAGTAACAAATGTATTTTTTGCTACACAACAGTTGTGTATGTTAAGAAAGTTGTTCCCTGACCGGGAATCGAACCCAGGCCGCGGCGGTGAGAGCGCCGAATCCTAGCCACTAGACCACCAGGTACTGTTTTTTTAGCCCAAAAACCTGCCTTGCAGGCAGTTGGCCAGATAATTAGTTAATCAGGTCACTGCCTGCATGTTTACGTACTGGACCGGCTGTCCATTGGAATTTACAGGCCAGGATGCGGACAAGCACATGAACATCCTGGCTGGCGCAACAGGGCTGTCACTTTCTTAGGATATATCATTTACATGGCTAAAAACAACTCAAACTCTATAATGAAAACATATTTGGTTAATGAGATATGGTACTCTATTAATGACTGATCTCTACACAAAGTGAATGAAAGCAATGTGCAGCGTGTGGAGATCACTTCTGGAGTAAAAGTAGTACATGTAGGAAGGAAGTAACAAATGTATTTTTGCTACACAACAGTTGTGTATGTAAAGAAAGTTGTTCCCTGACCGGGAATCGAACCCGGGCCGCGGCGGTGAGAGCGCCGAATCCTAGCCACTAGACCACCAGGGACTGTTTTTTAACCCAAAAACCTGCCTTGCAGGCAGTTTGTCCAGATATTGGTTAATCAGGTCACTGCCTGCATGTTTACGTACTGGACCGGCTGTCCATTGGAATTCACAGGCCAGGATGCGGACAAGCACATGAACACCCTGGCTGGCGCACCATGGCTGTCACTTTCTTAGGATATATCATTTACATGGCTAAAAACAACTCAAACTCTATGATGAGAACATATTTGGTTAATGAGATATGGTACTCTATTAATGACTGATCTCTACACAAAGTGAATGAAAGCAATGTGCAGCGTGTGGAGATCACTTCTGGAGTAAAAGTAGTATAAGAATTTAATTAGGAAGTAACAAATAAGGATTTATGAAAGGAAGTAACAAATGTATTTTTTGCTACACAACAGGTATTTAAGTAAAGAAAGCTATTCCCTGACCGGGAATCGAACCCGGGCCGCGGCGGTGAAAGCGCCGAATCCTAGCCACTAGACCACCAGGGACTGTTTTTTCAGCCCAAAAACCTGCCTTGCTGGCAGTATGCCAGATAATTGGTCAATCAGGTCTCTGCCCATAATGGTTTTAGTTGCATGTTCATGTACTTGTACCGGCTCTGCATTGGAATTCACAGGCCAGGATGCGGACAAGCACATGAACAGCCTGGCTGGCGCACCATGGCTGTCACTTTCTTAGGATATATCATTTACATGGCTAAAAACAATTCAAACCCTATAATGAAAACATATTTGGTTAATGAGATATGGTACTCTATTAATGACTGATCTCTACACAAAGTGAATGAAAGCAATGTGCAGCGTGTGGAGATCACTTCTGGAGTAAAAGTAGTATAAGAATTTAATTAAGGAAGTAACAAATGTATTTTTTGCTACACAACAGGTGTGTATGTAAAGAAAGCTGTTCCCTGACCGGGAATCAAACCCAGGGCCGCAGCGGTGAAAGCGCCGAATCCTAGCCACTAGACCACCAGGGACTGTTATTTTAGCCCAAAAACCTGTCTTGCAGACAGTTTGTCCGATATTTGGTTAATCAGGTCACTGCCCATCATGTTTTAGTTGCATGTTCATGTACTTGTTCCGGCTCTGCATTGGAATTCACAGGCCAGGATGCGGACAAGCACATGAACAGTCTGGCTGGCGCACCATGGCTGTCACTTTCTTAGGATATATCATTTACATGGCTAAAAACAATTCAAACCCTATAATGAAAACATATTTGGTTAATGAGATATGGTACTCTATTAATGACTGATCTCTACACAAAGTGAATGAAAGCAATGTGCAGCGTGTGGAGATCACTTCTGAAGTAAAGTAAAGTAGGAAGGAAGTAACAAATGTATTTTTTGCTACACAACAGTTGTGTATGTAAAGAAAGTTGTTCCCTGACCGGGAATCGAACCCGGGCCGCGGCGGTGAGAGCGCCGAATCCTAGCCACTAGACCACCAGGGACTGTTTTTATAAGCCCAAAAACCTGCCTTGCAGGCAGTTTGTCCAATATTTGGTTAATCAGGTTACCGCCTGCATGTTTACGTACTGGAGCGGCTGTCCATTGGAATTCACAGACCAGGATGCGGACAAGCACATGAACATCCTGGCTGGCGCACCAGGGCTGTCACTTTCTTAGGATATATCATTTACATGGCTAAAAACAACTCAAACTCTATGATGAGAACATATTTGGTTAATGAGATATGGTACTCTATTAATGACTGATCTCTACACAAAGTGAATGAAAGCAATGTGTAGCGTGTGGAGATCACTTCTGGAGTAAAAGTAGTATAAGAATTTAATTAAGGAAGTAACAAATGTATTTTTTGCTACACAACAGGTGTGTATGTGAAGAAAGCTGTTCCCTGACCGGGAATCGAACCCAGGCCGCGGCGGTGAGAGCGCCGAATCCTAGCCACTAGACCACCAGGGACTGTTTTTTTAAGCCCAAAAACCTGCCTTGCAGGCAGTTTGCCAGATGATTGGTTAATCAGGTCACTGCCTGCATGTTAGTGCATGTATACGTACTGGACCGGCTGTGCATTGGAATTCACAGGCCAGGATGCGGACAAGCACATGAACAGCCTGGCTGGCGCACCATGGCTGTCACTTTCTTAGGATATATCATTTACATGGCTAAAAACAATTCAAACCCTATAATGAAAACATATTTGGTTAATGAGATATGGTACTCTATTAATGACTGATCTCTACACAAAGTGAATGAAAGCAATGTGCAGCGTGTGGAGATCACTTCTGGAGTAAAAGTAGTATAAGAATTTAATTAAGGAAGTAACAAATGTATTTTTTGCTACACAACAGGTGTGTATGTAAAGAAAGCTGTTCCCTTACCGGGAATCAAACCCAGGCCGCAGCGGTGAAAGCGCCGAATCCTAGCCACTAGACCACCAGGGACTGTTATTTTAGCCCAAAAACCTGTCTTGCAGACAGTTTGTCCGATATTTGGTTAATCAGGTCACTGCCCATCATGGTTTTAGTTGCATGTTCATGTACTTGTACCGGCTCTGCATTGGAATTCACAGGTCAGGATGCGGACAAGCACATGAACAGCCTGGCTGGCGCACCATGGCTGTCACTTTCTTAGGATATATCATTTACATGGCTAAAAACAATTCAAACCCTATAATGAAAACATATTTGGTTAATGAGATATGGTACTCTATTAATGACTGATCTCTACACAAAGTGAATGAAAGCAATGTGCAGCGTGTGGAGATCACTTCTGAAGTAAAAGTAGGAAGGAAGTAACAAATGTATTTTTTGCTACACAACAGTTGTGTATGTAAAGAAAGTTGTTCCCTGACCGGGAATCGAACCCGGGCCGCGGCGGTGAGAGCGCCGAATCCTAGCCACTAGACCACCAGGGACTGTTTTTATAAGCCCAAAAACCTGCCTTGCAGGCAGTTTGTCCAATATTTGGTTAATCAGGTTACCGCCTGCATGTTTACGTACTGGAGCGGCTGTCCATTGGAATTCACAGACCAGGATGCGGACAAGCACATGAACATCCTGGCTGGCGCACCAGGGCTGTCACTTTCTTAGGATATATCATTTACATGGCTAAAAACAACTCAAACTCTATGATGAGAACATATTTGGTTAATGAGATATGGTACTCTATTAATGACTGATCTCTACACAAAGTGAATGAAAGCAATGTGCAGCGTGTGGAGATCACTTCTGGAGTAAAAGTAGTATAAGGAATTTAATGAAGGAAGTAACAAATGTATTTTTTGCTACACAACAGGTGTGTATGTAAGGAAAGCTGTTCCCTGACCGGGAATCGAACCCAGGGCCGCGGCGGTGAGAGCGCCGAATCCTAGCCACTAGACCACCAGGGACTGTTTTTTAAGCCCAAAAACCTGTCCTTGCAGGCAGTTTGTCCAGATGATTGGTTAATCAGGTCACTGCCTGCATGTATACGTACTGGACCGGCTGTGCATTGGAATTCACAGGCCAGGATGCGGACAAGCACATGAACAGCCTGGCTGGCGCACCATGGCTGTCACTTTCTTAGGATATATCATTTACATGGCTAAAAACAACTCAAACTCTATAATGAAAACATATTTGGTTAATGAGATATGGTACTCTATTAATGACTGATCTCTACACAAAGTGAATGAAAGCAATGTGCAGCGTGTGGAGATCACCTCTGAAGTAAAAGTAGGAAGGAAGTAACAAATGTATTTTTTGCTACACAACAGTTGTGTATGTAAAGAAAGTTGTTCCCTGTAGGGGAATCGAACCCGGGCCGCGGCGGTGAGAGCGCCGAATCCTAGCCACTACACCACAAGGGCACTGTTTTTTTAAGCCCAAAAACCTGCCTTGCAGGCAGTTTGCCAGATGATTGGTTAATCAGGTCACTGCCTGCATGTTTACGTACTGGACCGGCTGTGCATTGGAATTCACAGGCCAGGATGCGGACAAGCACTTGAACACCCTGGCTGGCGCACCAGGCCTGTCACTTTCTTAGGATATATCATTTACATGGCTAAAAACAACTCAAACTCTATGATGAGAACATATTTGGTTAATGAGATATGGTACTCTATTAATGACTGATCTCTACACAAAGTGAATGAAAGCAATGTGCAGCGTGTGGAGATCACTTCTGGAGTAAAAGTAGTATAAGAATTTAATTAAGGAAGTAACAAATGTATTTTTTGCTACACAACAGGTGTGTATGTAAAGAAAGCTGTTCCCTGACCGGGAATCGAACCCGGGCCGCGGCGGTGAGAGCGCCGAATCCTAGCCACTAGACCACCAGGGACTGTTTTTTAAGCCCAAAAACCTGTCTTGCAGGCAGTTTGCCAGATAATTGGTTAATCAGGTCACTGCCTGCATGTTTACGTACTGGACCGGCTGTCCATTGGAATTCACAGGCCAGGATGCGGACAAGCACATGAACAGCCTGGCTGGCGCACCATGGCTGTCACTTTCTTAGGATATATCATTTACATGGCTAAAAACAACTCAAACTCTATGATGAGAACATATTTGGTTAATGAGATATGGTACTCTATTAATGACTGATCTCTACACAAAGTGAATGAAAGCAATGTGCAGCGTGTGGAGATCACTTCTGGAGTAAAAGTAGTATAAGAATTTAATTAAGGAAGTAACAAATGTATTTTTCGGTACACAACAGGTGTGTATGTAAAGAAAGCTGTTCCCTGACCGGGAATCGAACCCGGGCCGCGGCGGTGAGAGCGCCGAATCCTAGCCACTAGACCACCAGGGACTGTTTTTTAACCCAAAAACCTGCCTTGCAGGCAGTTTGCCAGATAATTGGTTAATCAGGTCACTGCCTGCATGTTTACGTACTGGACCGGCTGTCCATTGGAATTTACAGGCCAGGATGCGGACAAGCACATGAACAGCCTGGCTGGCGCACCATGGCTGTCACTTTCTTAGGATATATCATTTACATGGCTAAAAACAACTCAAACTCTATAATGAAAACATATTTGGTTAATGAGATATGGTACTCTATTAATGACTGATCTCTACACAAAGTGAATGAAAGCAATGTGCAGCGTGTGGAGATCACTTCTGAAGTAAAAGTATAGTAAGGATTTATGAAAGGAAGTAGCAAATGTATTTATTGTTACACAACAGTTGTGTATGTGAAGAAATTTGTTCTCTGACCGGGAATCGAACCCGGGCCGCGGCGGTGAAAGCGCCGAATCCTAGCCACTAGACCACCAGGGACTGTTTTTAGCTAAAAACCTGTCCTTGCAGGCAGTTTGTCCAGATATTTGGTTAATCAGGTTACCGCCTGCATGTTTACGTACTGGACCGGCTGTCCATTGGAATTCACAGACCAGGATGCGGACAAGCACATGAACATCCTGGCTGGCGCACCAGGGCTGTCACTTTCTTAGGATATATCATTTACATGGCTAAAAACAACTCAAACTCTATGATGAGAACATATTTGGTTAATGAGATATGGTACTCTATTAATGACTGATCTCTACACAAAGTGAATGAAAGCAATGTGCAGCGTGTGGAGATCACTTCTGGAGTAAAAGTAGTATAAGAATTTAATTAGGGAAGTAACAAATGTAATTTTTGGTACACAACAGGTGTGTATGTAAAGAAAGCTGTTCCCTGACCGGGAATCGAACCCGGGCCGCAGCAGTGAAAGCGCCGAATCCTAGCCACTAGACCACCAGGGACTGGTTTTTCAGCCCAAAAACCTCCCTTGCAGGCAGTTTGCCAGATAATTGGTCAATCAGTAAACTGCCCATCATGGTTTTAGTTGCATGTTCATGTACTTGTACCGGCTCTGCATTGGAATTCACAGGTCAGGATGCGGACAAGCACATGAACAGCCTGGCTGGCGCACCATGGCTGTCACTTTCTTAGGATATATCATTTACATGGCTAAAAACAATTCAAACCCTATAATGAAAACATATTTGGTTAATGAGATATGGTACTCTATTAATGACTGATCTCTACACAAAGTGAATGAAAGCAATGTGCAGCGTGTGGAGATCACTTCTGAAGTAAAAGTACATGTAGGAAGGAAGTAACAAATGTATTTATTGTTACACAACAGTTGTGTATGTAAAGAAAGTTGTTCCCTGACCGGGAATCGAACCCGGGCCGCGGCGGTGAGAGCGCCGAATCCTAGCCACTAGACCACCAGGGACTGTTTTTTTAAGCCCAAAAACCTGCCTTGCAGGCAGTTTGCCAGATGATTGGTTAATCAGGTCACTGCCTGCATGTTTACGTACTGGACCGGCTGTCCATTGGAATTTACAGGCCAGGATGCGGACAAGCACATGAACAGCCTGGCTGGCGCACCATGGCTGTCACTTTCTTAGGATATATCATTTACATGGCTAAAAACAACTCAAACTCTATGATGAGAACATATTTGGTTAATGAGATATGGTACTCTATTAATGACTGATCTCTACACAAAGTGAATGAAAGCAATGTGCAGCGTGTGGAGATCACTTCTGAAGTAAAAGTATAGTAAGGATTTATGAAAGGAAGTAACAAATGTATTTATTGTTACACAACAGTTGTGTATGTGAAGAAATTTGTTCCCTGACCGGGAATCGAACCCGGGCCGCGGCGGTGAGAGCGCCGAATCCTAGCCACTAGACCACCAGGGACTGTTTTTTAGCCCAAAAACCTGCCTTGCAGGCAGTTTGTCCGATATTTGGTTAATCAGGTCACTGCCTGCATGTTTACGTACTGGACCGGCTGTCCATTGGAATTTACAGGCCAGGATGCGGACAAGCACATGAACATCCTGGCTGGCGCACCATGGCTGTCACTTTCTTAGGATATATCATTTACATGGCTAAAAACAACTCAAACTCTATAATGAAAACATATTTGGTTAATGAGATATGTTACTCTATTAATGACTGATCTCTACACAAAGTGAATGAAAGCAATGTGCAGCGTGTGGAGATCACTTCTGAAGTAAAAGTATAATAAGGATTTATGAAAGGAAGTAACAAATGTATTTTTTGCTACACAACAGTTGTGTATGTAAAGAAAGTTGTTCCCTGACCGGGAATCGAACCCGGGCCGCGGCGGTGAGAGCGCCGAATCCTAGCCACTAGACCACCAGGGACTGTTTTGTTAGCCCAAAAACCTGCCTTGCAGGCAGTTGGCCAGATAATTGGTTAATCAGGTCACTGCCTGCATGTTTACGTACTGGACCGGCTGTCCATTGGAATTTACAGGCCAGGATGCGGACAAGCACATGAACATCCTGGCTGGCGCACCATGGCTGTCACTTTCTTAGGATATATCATTTACATGGCTAAAAACAACTCAAACTCTATGATGAGAACATATTTGGTTAATGAGATATGGTACTCTATTAATGACTGATCTCTACACAAAGTGAATGAAAGCAATGTGCAGCGTGTGGAGATCACTTCTGAAGTAAAAGTAGTATAAGGATTTATGAAGGAAGTAACAAATGTATTTTTGCTACACAACAGTTGTGTATGTAAAGAAAGTTGTTCCCTGACCGGGAATCGAACCCGGGCCGCGGCGGTGAGAAGCGCCGAATCCTAGCCACTAGACCACCAGGGACTGTTTTTTTAAGCCCAAAAACCTGCCTTGCAGGCAGTTTGCCAGATAATTGGTCAATCAGGTCACTGCCATGCATGTTTTAGTTGCATGTTCATGTACTTGTACCGGCTCTGCATTGGAATTCACAGGCCAGGATGCGGACAAGCACATGAACATCCTGGCTGGCGCACCATGGCTGTCACTTTCTTAGGATATATCATTTACATGGCTAAAAACAACTCAAACTCTATGATGAGAACATATTTGGTTAATGAGATATGGTACTCTATTAATGACTGATCTCTACACAAAGTGAATGAAAGCAATGTGCAGCGTGTGGAGATCACTTCTGAAGTAAAAGTAGTATAAGAATTTAATTAAGGAAGTAACAAATGTATTTATTGTTACACAACAGTTGTGTATGTAAAGAAAGTTGTTCCCTGACCGGGAATCGAACCCGGGCCGCGGCGGTGAGAGCGCCGAATCCTAGCCACTAGACCACCAGGGACTGTTTTTTTAGCCCAAAAACCTGTCTTGCAGGCAGTTTGTCCGATATTTGGTTAATCAGGTCACTGCCTGCATGTTTACGTACTGGACCGGCTGTGCATTGGAATTCACAGGCCAGGATGCGGACAAGCACATGAACAGCCTGGCTGGCGCACCATGGCTGTCACTTTCTTAGGATATATCATTTACATGGCTAAAAACAACTCAAACTCTATAATGAAAACATATTTGGTTAATGAGATATGGTACTCTATTAATGACTGATCTCTACACAAAGTGAATGAAAGCAATGTGCAGCGTGTGGAGATCACTTCTGAAGTAAAAGTACATGTAGGAAGGAAGTAACAAATGTATTCTTTGCTACACAACAGTTGTGTATGTAAAGAAAGTTGTTCCCTGACCGGGAATCGAACCCGGGCCGCGGCGGTGAGAGCGCCGAATCCTAGCCACTAGACCACCAGGGACTGTTTTTTAGCCCAAAAACCTGCCTTGCAGGCAGTTGGCCAGATAATTGGTTAATCAGGTCACTGCCTGCATGTTTACGTACTGGACCGGCTGTCCATTGGAATTTACAGGCCAGGATGCGGACAAGCACATGAACATCCTGGCTGGCGCACCAGGGCTGTCACTTTCTTAGGATATATCATTTACATGGCTAAAAACAACTCAAACTCTATGATGAGAACATATTTGGTTAATGAGATATGGTACTCTATTAATGACTGATCTCTACACAAAGTGAATGAAAGCAATGTGCAGCGTGTGGAGATCACTTCTGAAGTAAAAGTATAATAAGGATTTATGAAAGGAAGTAACAAATGTATTTTTTGCTACACAACAGTTGTGTATGTAAAGAAAGTTGTTCCCTGACCGGGAATCGAACCCGGGCCGCGGCGGTGAGAGCGCCGAATCCTAGCCACTAGACCACCAGGGACTGGTTTTTAGCCGAAAAACCTGCCTTGCACGGCAGTTTGTCCAGATATTTGGTTAATCAGGTCACTGCCTGCATGTTTACGTACTGGACCGGCTGTCCATTGGAATTCACAGGCCAGGATGCGGACAAGCACATGAACATCCTGGCTGGCGCACCATGGCTGTCACTTTCTTAGGATATATCATTTACATGGCTAAAAACAACTCAAACTCTATGATGAGAACATATTTGGTTAATGAGATATGGTACTCTATTAATGACTGATCTCTACACAAAGTGAATGAAAGCAATGTGCAGCGTGTGGAGATCACTTCTGGAGTAAAAGTAGTATAAGAATTTAATTAGGGAAGTAACAAATGTATTTGTTGCTACACAACAGGTGTGTATGTAAAGAAAGCTGTTCCCTGACCGGGAATCGAACCCGGGCCGCGGCGGTGAAAGCGCCGAATCCTAGCCACTAGACCACCAGGGACTGTTTTTTAAGCCCAAAAACCTGTCTTGCAGGCAGTTTGCCAGATAATTGGTCAATCAGTAAACTGCCCATCATGGTTTTAGTTGCATGTTCATGTACTTGTACCGGCTCTGCATTGGAATTCACAGGTCAGGATGCGGACAAGCACATGAACAGCCTGGCTGGCGCACCATGGCTGTCACTTTCTTAGGATATATCATTTACATGGCTAAAAACAACTCAAACTCTATAATGAAAACATATTTGGTTAATGAGATATGGTACTCTATTAATGACTGATCTCTACACAAAGTGAATGAAAGCAATGTGCAGCGTGTGGAGATCACTTCTGAAGTAAAAGTAGTATAGATTATGAAGGAAGTAACAAATGTATTCTTTGCTACACAACAGTTGTGTATGTAAAGAAAGCTGTTCCCTGACCGGGAATCGAACCCGGGCCGCGGCGGTGAGAGCGCCGAATCCTAGCCACTAGACCACCAGGGACTGTTTTTTTAACCCAAAAACCTGCCTTGCAGGCAGTTTGCCAGATAATTGGTTAATCAGGTCACTGCCTGCATGTTTACGTACTGGACCGGCTGTCCATTGGAATTTACAGGCCAGGATGCGGACAAGCACATGAACAGCCTGGCTGGCGCACCATGGCTGTCACTTTCTTAGGATATATCATTTACATGGCTAAAAACAACTCAAACTCTATGATGAGAACATATTTGGTTAATGAGATATGGTACTCTATTAATGACTGATCTCTACACAAAGTGAATGAAAGCAATATGCAGCGTGTGGATATCACTTCTGAAGTAAAAGTATAATAAGGATTTATGAAAGGAAGTAACAAATGTATTTTTTGCTACACAACAGGTGTGTATGTAAAGAAAGCTGTTCCCTGACCGGGAATCGAACCCGGGCCGCGGCGGTGAGAGCGCCGAATCCTAGCCACTAGACCACCAGGGACTGGTTTTTCAGCCCAAAAACCTGTCCTGCAGGCAGTTTGTTCCGATATTTGGTTAATCAGGTCACTGCTTGCATGTTTACGTACTTGTACCGGCTCTGCATTGGAATTCACAGGTCAGGATGCGGACAAGCACATGAACAGCCTGGCTGGCGCACCATGGCTGTCACTTTCTTAGGATATATCATTTACATGGCTAAAAACAATTCAAACCCTATAATGAAAACATATTTGGTTAATGAGATATGGTACTCTATTAATGACTGATCTCTACACAAAGTGAATGAAAGCAATGTGCAGCGTGTGGAGATCACTTCTGAAGTAAAAGTACATGTAGGAAGGAAGTAACAAATGTATTCTTTGCTACACAACAGTTGTGTATGTAAAGAAAGTTGTTCCCTGACCGGGAATCGAACCCGGGCCGCGGCGGTGAGAGCGCCGAATCCTAGCCACTAGACCACCAGGGACTGTTTTTTTAACCCAAAAACCTGCCTTGCAGGCAGTTTGCCAGATAATTGGTTAATCAGGTCACTGCCTGCATGTTTACGTACTGGACCGGCTGTCCATTGGAATTTACAGGCCAGGATGCGGACAAGCACATGAACAGCCTGGCTGGCGCACCATGGCTGTCACTTTCTTAGGATATATCATTTACATGGCTAAAAACAACTCAAACTCTATGATGAGAACATATTTGGTTAATGAGATATGGTACTCTATTAATGACTGATCTCTACACAAAGTGAATGAAAGCAATGTGCAGCGTGTGGAGATCACTTCTGGAGTAAAAGTAGTATAAGAATTTAATTAGGGAAGTAACAAATGTATTTGTTGCTACACAACAGGTGTGTATGTAAAGAAAGCTGTTCCCTGACCGGGAATCGAACCCGGGCCGCGGCGGTGAAAGCGCCGAATCCTAGCCACTAGACCACCAGGGACTGTTTTTTAAGCCCAAAAACCTGTCTTGCAGGCAGTTTGCCAGATAATTGGTCAATCAGTAAACTGCCCATCATGGTTTTAGTTGCATGTTCATGTACTTGTACCGGCTCTGCATTGGAATTCACAGGTCAGGATGCGGACAAGCACATGAACAGCCTGGCTGGCGCACCATGGCTGTCACTTTCTTAGGATATATCATTTACATGGCTAAAAACAATTCAAACCCTATAATGAAAACATATTTGGTTAATGAGATATGGTACTCTATTAATGACTGATCTCTACACAAAGTGAATGAAAGCAATGTGCAGCGTGTGGAGATCACTTCTGAAGTAAAAGTACATGTAGGAAGGAAGTAACAAATGTATTCTTTGCTACACAACAGTTGTGTATGTAAAGAAAGTTGTTCCCTGACCGGGAATCGAACCCGGGCCGCGGCGGTGAGAGCGCCGAATCCTAGCCACTAGACCACCAGGGACTGTTTTTTTAACCCAAAAACCTGCCTTGCAGGCAGTTTGCCAGATAATTGGTTAATCAGGTCACTGCCTGCATGTTTACGTACTGGACCGGCTGTCCATTGGAATTTACAGGCCAGGATGCGGACAAGCACATGAACAGCCTGGCTGGCGCACCATGGCTGTCACTTTCTTAGGATATATCATTTACATGGCTAAAAACAACTCAAACTCTATAATGAAAACATATTTGGTTAATGAGATATGGTACTCTATTAATGACTGATCTCTACACAAAGTGAATGAAAGCAATGTGCAGCGTGTGGAGATCACTTCTGAAGTAAAAGTATAGTAAGGATTTATGAAAGGAAGTAGCAAATGTATTTATTGTTACACAACAGTTGTGTATGTAAAGAAAGCTGTTCCCTGACCGGGAATCGAATCCGGGCCGCGGCGGTGAGAGCGCCGAATCCTAGCCACTAGACCACCAGGGACTGGTTTTTAGCTGAAAAACCTGCCTTGCACGCAGTTTGTCCGATATTTGGTTAATCAGGTCACTGCCTGCATGTTTACGTACTGGACCGGCTGTGCATTGGAATTTACAGGCCAGGATGCGGACAAGCACATGAACAGTCTGGCTGGCGCACCATGGCTGTCACTTTCTTAGGATATATCATTTACATGGCTAAAAACAACTCAAACTCTATGATGAGAACATATTTGGTTAATGAGATATGGTACTCTATTAATGACTGATCTCTACACAAAGTGAATGAAAGCAATGTGCAGCGTGTGGAGATCACTTCTGGAGTAAAAGTAGTATAAGAATTTAATTAGGGAAGTAACAAATGTATTTGTTGCTACACAACAGGTGTGTATGTAAAGAAAGCTGTTCCCTGACCGGGAATCGAACCCGGGCCGCGGCGGTGAAAGCGCCGAATCCTAGCCACTAGACCACCAGGGACTGTTTTTTAAGCCCAAAAACCTGTCTTGCAGGCAGTTTGCCAGATAATTGGTCAATCAGTAAACTGCCCATCATGGTTTTAGTTGCATGTTCATGTACTTGTACCGGCTCTGCATTGGAATTCACAGGTCAGGATGCGGACAAGCACATGAACAGCCTGGCTGGCGCACCATGGCTGTCACTTTCTTAGGATATATCATTTACATGGCTAAAAACAACTTCAAACCTATAATGAAAACATATTTGGTTAATGAGATATGGTACTCTATTAATGACTGATCTCTACACAAAGTGAATGAAAGCAATGTGCAGCGTGTGGAGATCACTTCTGAAGTAAAAGTACATGTAGGAAGGAAGTAACAAATGTATTCTTTGCTACACAACAGTTGTGTATGTAAAGAAAGTTGTTCCCTGACCGGGAATCGAACCCGGGCCGCGGCGGTGAGAGCGCCGAATCCTAGCCACTAGACCACCAGGGACTGTTTTTTAAGCCCAAAAACCTGTCTTGCAGGCAGTTTGTCCAGATGATTGGTTAATCAGGTCACTGCCTGCATGTTTACGTACTGGACCGGCTGTGCATTGGAATTCACAGGCCAGGATGCGGACAAGCACATGAACACCCTGGCTGGCGCACCAGGGCTGTCACTTTCTTAGGATATATCATTTACATGGCTAAAAACAACTCAAACTCTATGATGAGAACATATTTGGTTAATGAGATATGGTACTCTATTAATGACTGATCTCTACACAAAGTGAATGAAAGCAATGTGCAGCGTGTGGAGATCACTTCTGAAGTAAAAGTATAGTAAGGATTTATGAAAGGAAGTAACAAATGTATTTATTGTTACACAACAGTTGTGTATGTAAAGAAAGCTGTTCCCTGACCGGGAATCGAACCTGGGCCACGGCGGTGAGAGCGCCGAATCCTAGCCACTAGACCACCAGGGACTGTTTTTTCGGCCCAAAAACCTGCCTTGCAGGCAGTTTGCCAGATAATTGGTTAATCAGGTCACTGCCTGCATGTTTACGTACTGGACCGGCTGTCCATTGGAATTTACAGGCCAGGATGCGGACAAGCACATGAACAGCCTGGCTGGCGCACCATGGCTGTCACTTTCTTAGGATATATCATTTACATGGCTAAAAACAACTCAAACTCTATGATGAGAACATATTTGGTTAATGAGATATGGTACTCTATTAATGACTGATCTCTACACAAAGTGAATGAAAGCAATGTGCAGCGTGTGGAGATCACTTCTGAAGTAAAAGTAGTATAAGAATTTAATTAAGGAAGTAGCAAATGTATTTATTGTTACACAACAGTTGTGTATGTAAAGAAAGCTGTTCCCTGACCGGGAATCGAATCCGGGCCGCGGCGGTGAGAGCGCCGAATCTTAGCCACTAGACCACCAGGGACTGGTTTTTAGCCCGAAAAACCTGCCTTGCAGGCAGTTTGTCCAGATATTGGTTAATCAGGTCACTGCCTGCATGTTTACGTACTGGACCGGCTGTGCATTGGAATTCACAGGCCAGGATGCGGACAAGCACATGAACAGCCTGGCTGGCGCACCATGGCTGTCACTTTCTTAGGATATATCATTTACATGGCTAAAAACAATTCAAACCCTATAATGAAAACATATTTGGTTAATGAGATATGGTACTCTATTAATGACTGATCTCTACACAAAGTGAATGAAAGCAATGTGCAGCGTGTGGAGATCACTTCTGAAGTAAAAGTACATGTAGGAAGGAAGTAACAAATGTATTCTTTGCTACACAACAGTTGTGTATGTAAAGAAAGTTGTTCCCTGACCGGGAATCGAACCCGGGCCGCGGCGGTGAGAGCGCGGAATCCTAGCCACTAGACCACCAGGGACTGTTTTTTTAACCCAAAAACCTGCCTTGCAGGCAGTTTGCCAGATAATTGGTTAATCAGGTCACTGCCTGCATGTTTACGTACTGGACCGGCTGTCCATTGGAATTTACAGGCCAGGATGCGGACAAGCACATGAACAGCCTGGCTGGCGCACCATGGCTGTCACTTTCTTAGGATATATCATTTACATGGCTAAAAACAACTCAAACTCTATGATGAGAACATATTTGGTTAATGAGATATGGTACTCTATTAATGACTGATCTCTACACAAAGTGAATGAAAGCAATGTGCAGCGTGTGGAGATCACTTCTGAAGTAAAAGTATAGTAAGGATTTATGAAAGGAAGTAGCAAATGTATTTATTGTTACACAACAGTTGTGTATGTGAAGAAATTTGTTCCCTGACCGGGAATCGAACCCGGGCCGCGGCGGTGAGAGCGCCGAATCCTAGCCACTAGACCACCAGGGACTGGTTTATAGCTGAAAAACCTGCCTTGCACGCAGTTTGTCCAATATTTGGTTAATCAGGTTACCGCCTGCATGTTTACGTACTGGACCGGCTGTCCATTGGAATTCACAGACCAGGATGCGGACAAGCACATGAACATCCTGGCTGGCGCACCAGGGCTGTCACTTTCTTAGGATATATCATTTACATGGCTAAAAACAACTCAAACTCTATGATGAGAACATATTTGGTTAATGAGATATGGTACTCTATTAATGACTGATCTCTACACAAAGTGAATGAAAGCAATGTGTAGCGTGTGGAGATCACTTCTGGAGTAAAAGTAGTATAAGAATTTAATTAAGGAAGTAACAAATGTATTTTTTGCTACACAACAGGTGTGTATGTAAAGAAAGCTGTTCCGTGACCGGGAATCGAACCCTGGCCGCGGCGGTGAAAGCGCCGAATCCTAGCCACTAGACCACCAGGGACTGTTTTTTCAGCCCAAAAACCTCCCTTGCAGGCAGTTTGCCAGATAATTGGTCAATCAGTAAACTGCCCATCATGGTTTTAGTTGCATGTTCATGTACTTGTACCGGCTCTGCATTGGAATTCACAGGCCAGGATGCGGACAAGCACATGAACATCCTGGCTGGCGCACCAGGCCTGTCACTTTCTTAGGATATATCATTTACATGGCTAAAAACAACTCAAACTCTATGATGAGAACATATTTGGTTAATGAGATATGGTACTCTATTAATGACTGATCTCTACACAAAGTGAATGAAAGCAATATGCAGCGTGTGGATATCACTTCTGAAGTAAAAGTATAATAAGGATTTATGAAAGGAAGTAACAAATGTATTTTTTGTTACACAACAGGTGTGTATGTAAAGAAAGCTGTTCCCTGACCGGGAATCGAACCCGGGCCGCGGCGGTGAGAGCGCCGAATCCTAGCCACTAGACCACCAGGGACTGGTTTTTCAGCCCAAAAACCTGTCCTGCAGGCAGTTTGTTCCGATATTTGGTTAATCAGGTCACTGCTTGCATGTTTACGTACTTGTACCGGCTCTGCATTGGAATTCACAGGTCAGGATGCGGACAAGCACATGAACAGCCTGGCTGGCGCACCATGGCTGTCACTTTCTTAGGATATATCATTTACATGGCTAAAAACAATTCAAACCCTATAATGAAAACATATTTGGTTAATGAGATATGGTACTCTATTAATGACTGATCTCTACACAAAGTGAATGAAAGCAATGTGCAGCGTGTGGAGATCACTTCTGAAGTAAAAGTACATGTAGGAAGGAAGTAACAAATGTATTCTTTGCTACACAACAGTTGTGTATGTAAAGAAAGTTGTTCCCTGACCGGGAATCGAACCCGGGCCGCGGCAGTGAGAGCGCCGAATCCTAGTCACTAGACCACCAGGGACTGTTTTTTTAACCCAAAAACCTGCCTTGCAGGCAGTTTGCCAGATAATTGGTTAATCAGGTCACTGCCTGCATGTTTACGTACTGGACCGGCTGTCCATTGGAATTTACAGGCCAGGATGCGGACAAGCACATGAACAGCCTGGCTGGCGCACCATGGCTGTCACTTTCTTAGGATATATCATTTACATGGCTAAAAACAACTCAAACTCTATGATGAGAACATATTTGGTTAATGAGATATGGTACTCTATTAATGACTGATCTCTACACAAAGTGAATGAAAGCAATGTGCAGCGTGTGGAGATCACTTCTGGAGTAAAAGTAGTATAAGAATTTAATTAGGGAAGTAACAAATGTATTTGTTGCTACACAACAGGTGTGTATGTAAAGAAAGCTGTTCCCTGACCGGGAATCGAACCCGGGCCGCGGCGGTGAAAGCGCCGAATCCTAGCCACTAGACCACCAGGGACTGTTTTTTAAGCCCAAAAACCTGTCTTGCAGGCAGTTTGCCAGATAATTGGTCAATCAGTAAACTGCCCATCATGGTTTTAGTTGCATGTTCATGTACTTGTACCGGCTCTGCATTGGAATTCACAGGTCAGGATGCGGACAAGCACATGAACAGCCTGGCTGGCGCACCATGGCTGTCACTTTCTTAGGATATATCATTTACATGGCTAAAAACACTTCAAACCCTATAATGAAAACATATTTGGTTAATGAGATATGGTACTCTATTAATGACTGATCTCTACACAAAGTGAATGAAAGCAATGTGCAGCGTGTGGAGATCACTTCTGAAGTAAAAGTACATGTAGGAAGGAAGTAACAAATGTATTCTTTGCTACACAACAGTTGTGTATGTAAAGAAAGTTGTTCCCTGACCGGGAATCGAACCCGGGCCGCGGCGGTGAGAGCGCCGAATCCTAGCCACTAGACCACCAGGGACTGTTTTTTTAACCCAAAAACCTGCCTTGCAGGCAGTTTGCCAGATAATTGGTTAATCAGGTCACTGCCTGCATGTTTACGTACTGGACCGGCTGTCCATTGGAATTTACAGGCCAGGATGCGGACAAGCACATGAACAGCCTGGCTGGCGCACCATGGCTGTCACTTTCTTAGGATATATCATTTACATGGCTAAAAACAACTCAAACTCTATAATGAAAACATATTTGGTTAATGAGATATGGTACTCTATTAATGACTGATCTCTACACAAAGTGAATGAAAGCAATGTGCAGCGTGTGGAGATCACTTCTGGAGTAAAAGTAGTATAAGAATTTATGAAGGGAAGTAACAAATGTATTCTTTGCTACACAACAGTTGTGTATGTAAAGAAAGCTTGTTCCCTGACCGGGAATCGAACCCGGGCCGCGGCGGTGAGAGCGCCGAATCCTAGCCACTAGACCACCAGGGACTGTTTTTTAAGCCCAAAAACCTGTCCTTGCAGGCAGTTTGTCCAGATATTTGGTTAATCAGGTCACTGCCCTGCATGTTTACGTACTGGACCGGCTGTGCAATTGGAATTCACAGGTCCAGGATGCGGACAAGCACATGAACCAGCCTGGCTGGCGCACCATGGCTGTCACTTTCTTAGGATATATCATTTACATGGCTAAAAACAACTCAAACTCTATGATGAGAACATATTTGGTTAATGAGATATGGTACTCTATTAATGACTGATCTCTACACAAAGTGAATGAAAGCAATGTGCAGCGTGTGGAGATCACTTCTGGAAGTAAAAGTAGTATAAGAATTAATTAGGAAGTAACAAATGTATTCTTTGCTACACAACAGTTGTGTATGTAAAGAAAGTTGTTCCCTGACCGGGAATCGAATCCAGGCCGCGGCGGTGAAAGCGCCGAATCCTAGCCACTAGACCACCAGGGACTGTTTTTTAAGCCCAAAAACCTGTCTTGCAGGCAGTTTGCCAGATAATTGGTCATCAGTAAACTGCCCATGCATGGTTTTAGTTGCATGTTCATGTACTTGTACCGGCTCTGCATTGGAATTCACAGGTCAGGATGCGGACAAGCACATGAACAGCCTGGCTAGCGCACCATGGCTGTCACTTTCTTAGGATATATCATTTACATGGCTAAAAACAATTCAAACCTCTATGATGAAAACATATTTGGTTAATGAGATATGGTACTCTATTAATGACTGATCTCTACACAAAGTGAATGAAAGCAATGTGCAGCGTGTGGAGATCACTTCTGAAGTAAAAGTACATGTAGGAAGGAAGTAACAAATGTATTCTTTGCTACACAACAGTTGTGTATGTAAAGAAAGTTGTTCCCTGACCGGGAATCGAACCCGGGCCGCGGCGGTGAGAGCGCCGAATCCTAGCCACTAGACCACCAGGGACTGTTTTTTTAACCCAAAAACCTGCCTTGCTAGGCAGTTTGCCAGATAATTGGTTAATCAGGTCACTGCCTGCATGTTTACGTACTGGACCGGCTGTCCATTGGAATTTTACAGGCCAGGATGCGGACAAGCACCATGAACAGCCTGGCTGGCGCACCATGGCTGTCACTTTCTTAGGATATATCATTTACATGGCTAAAAACAACTCAAACTCTATATGAAAACATATTTGGTTAATGAGATATGGTACTCTATTAATGACTGATCTCTACACAAAGTGAATGAAAGCAATGTGCAGCGTGTGGAGATCACTTCTGAAGTAAAAAGTACATGTAGGAAGGAAGTAACAAATGTATTCTTGTGCTACACAACAGTTGTGTATGTAAGAAAGTTGTTCCCTGACCGGGAATCGAACCCGGGCCGCGGCAGTGAGAGCGCCGAATCCTAGTCACTAGACCACCAGGGA